>NC_051213.1:43384668-43637168 GCF_015220715.1 Pygocentrus nattereri | reverse complement strand
CCTCGACAGCGGCATGGAAAATCTACAGGAATGTTCTTCTGTTGGATGTTGGTTCTCTTCATTTATTTCCTGCTTCCCACGAGTCCACGTAATAAAACATGTTCAGTGATGTTGAGGTCTGGACTCTGGGGTGGGGTGTCCATTGTTCTGAGAGCATCAGCAGCCTCTTTGTCTGATTTCCTCTTTTTCTTTTTCTCAATAAGAGCTTCTTGACAGCTACACATCCTTTCAGACTCAAAGGCCCAGTCCCATTGCCCCTCTCGCCCCTACCACTTAGCCCTTACTCCTCCGTTTTACGTGTTTATGTCTAGGGGTAGGGTGTCCCGGTTTTTGTTGAGATAGAGGGGTAGGGCGAAGTGTTAGGGCTGCGTGGCCCTCCAAACAGAGGTTTTTCAGAGACACTCCAAACAGAGTGTCATGAGAAAAGAAGAAAAACCGGCAAAATGGCTACGCGAGCGACCAAAGGAACCCACAAATGTGACAATTTCCCCTTTAAAAACTTACTGTTGTGTTGTCATTGGATTGTCTAGTTTAAAGTTGTTTCAATGTTTCCTTCATAATATCCATAAAAATCGCTAATGCTATGCTAATGTCTCTGTGCATAGCTAGCTAAATTTCTTGTTCCACCTTAAATAATACAGCATTTCTGATGCTTGAAGTGCCAGAATGTAACTGCTGCTCCATTTAAGGTGGAACGGAAAAATTAGAACAAGAATCTGGTGAATAGCTGACGTCGTATCACTTCAGCGTCGTATCACTGAAGAATTATTGGTGGATGATAAGAAATAATATGATTCCCTAAATGTAACTAAAGATGCTGAACTTCACCCTCCTCTGCTGGCACGGCAGACTGGCAGGGTTGCCTACAGAGCAGCGATAGTAGCTGTTAATCAAGTAAAGTCCTTGTTTATTTGAGGGTCCCATTTCATAGGGGAAAGATTTCAACCACTACCTCTTGTAACTTATTTCTGAGGGTCAAGGGGACAATCGAAAAACAAAGGATAAGGGTACAAATGGAAGGAAATGGAGTTGGGCCTTAGTCTTCGCACAGTGGAAGGATGGCTGTGGATTTTATTCAGATCTGAAGTGGACCTCGATTTGCTCCTCTCTCTCAGTGATGAAAGCTTGAAGTGCTGTTTATCTTATGGGGACGGTGTTGGTGATCTACCAGATGTTCCAGGTGGTTGTTAGGAGTCTCATTTTGTCTTTGTTTATAATCATTTTTAAGCCGTACTGTTTTTCCCTCCTTGCCTTTCCTCTTCCTCATGCAAGTGGGTTTTCTGGAATCTAATCTCCTCAGAAGTCTGTCCTGAAAAAGTAGTAACTTGTTCTTAATGGTCGTTTTGACTTGAAATTAAGTAAATGAAGGCTTGTCTCTGAATGTACTCTGTGTGTGTGTGTGTGTGTGTGTGTGTGTGTGTGTGTGTGTGTGCGTGTGTGTGTGTGTGTGTGTGTGTGTGTGTGTGGCGCATGCAGTTGGTCTCCTCAGACATCATCAGTATGTTTACTTCAATATCCTTAATATCCTAATACATACAGAAATCACTACCCTATTCCAGCAATAAACACAGAGAGAGAGAGAGAGAGAGAGAGAGAGAGAGAGAGAGAGAGAGAGAGAGAGAGACATACAGAGAGTGCTATGTGACTACATCACTCTGTGTAATCACAGAGCATTATACTAGTGTAGGCCTGTACTGATAAACATCATATCAACCTACAGATGAATTCTTAACTGAAAAGCAATAATTCCTGCACAGCCTTCTGAAGATTCCAACATGCCTCACTAGAAACAGCTAAACACTGATGTCTTTTAAGAGACGCTTCATTACAAAAATCTAATAAAAGTTTTATAAAGTTTTCAGTGTCTTTATCGGGCCACGTTTGGTTCAGCGGTAGGAGAACTGTATTATCATCTTCATGCAAACTGCCAGACAATCACTGTAGATTCTTGGCGAATGAACATTTTAATCAGTGGCTTTTTAAATCGGCTTTAATTCAGTAGTTTGAGATTAAAACATCATTATGACCCATTTTATATTATATTTAAATGATATTTCATATTATGGCTGTGTCTGTCTGTCTGTCTGTCTGTCTGTCTGTCTGCCTGCCTGCCTGCCTGCCTGTCTGTCTATCCAGCCATTGATCTATCATCTGTCTGCCCTTCTGCCTGTCTGTCT
Source organism: Pygocentrus nattereri (assembly GCF_015220715.1). Lineage (NCBI taxonomy): Eukaryota > Metazoa > Chordata > Actinopteri > Characiformes > Serrasalmidae > Pygocentrus > Pygocentrus nattereri. The sequence continues at coordinate 43,634,991 of NC_051213.1, read as the reverse complement.
TTTTGTCTGTGTACCTGCCCTTTTGTGTGTCTATTTGTCTGTCCATCCATTCATCTCTCCATCCGTCTTTCCTTCTGTGTGTCTGTCTATCTGTCCTTTTCTCTCTTTTTGTTTGTCTGTGTGTCTGGCCGTCTGTCTTCCTGTCTTTCTATGTGTGTATGTGTCTATCTGTCTGTCCTTTTGTCAGCCTATCTTTTCTTCTATGTGTCTGTCTGTCTATCTATCTATCTATCTATCTATCTATCTATCTATCTATCTATCTATCTATCTATCTATATGTCTGTCTGTCTGTCTGTGTCTGTCTGTCTATCTGTCTATCTATCTATCTATATGTCTGTCTGTCTGTCTGTCTATCTATGTATCTGACAGTAATGGAACCCATTTTGGTGCTTTAGAGAACAGTTTTTTAAAGGTTCTTTAAAGACCCATTTTCTGAGAGTTTCCATCATAGAAAGGACCTGTTCATTCCCAGTATGTAAAACCACTGCCTTTACTAAAGAGCCCTAAAAAACACTTTTTAAAAAGGTTCATCTGTCTGTGTGTCTGTCTGACACCTGTGTGTCCTGCATTAATTTCAGCCGTGCTGCTCTCAGCGCTAAACGACTGCTCTGCCGCCTGCATTAGGATAACGTAATTACCGTCATGGGAAAGCCGATATAGTTTCATATTCTCAATTAAAGTGTGCGTGCTTCGCCGCTTTGAAGCATGCCCTTAATACGACCTGCTCACATCAGTGAAATACTTTCTATTGTGTCCTATAACACAGCAGGCTCAAATCGGCGCCATGCATCGCATTAATGCAGCGAGGGAATGAATTGTCTTTGAGGAAAAAGGAGCGAGTTTTAAAGCCAGAAGCGCTCATAAGCCCCTCTCTGCCCTGGGGTTTCCCTGCGCCAGCCCCTTTGAGACTTTGTGACTTTGTGTGTGCTTGTTTTGTGAGCGGGTCACGATGTGGAGGACTGATGAAGATGCTCCAGCTAATGAGGATGAGGAGGAGGCAGTCAGATGAATATATTTCGGAAGAAAATTACTGTATGTTTCACTGAGAAGTTAACTTTTCAGGAGAACAAAAATGACTCACTTTCAATGAAAGTTAACGTAACAACATTTTCTGAAGAACTTTTTGTCTGTTTATTATGAAATGTTGACATAATGTTTTGAGAGAATGGAGATGGAAGGTTTTGGTCTCCAGATGTACACTAAATGGCCCAAATTATATGGACACCCTTCTAATTGGGGCAGTCATAGGCTGGAGGTTAGGGAACTGGCCCTGTGACCGGAAGGTTGCCGGTTCGATCCCCAGTGCCGACAGTCCATGACTAAGGTGTCCTTGAGCAAGACACCTAACCCCCAACTGCTCCCCAGGCGCTGTGGATAGGGCTGCTCACTGCCCCCTAGTGTGTGTATTCACTAGTGTGTATGTGGTGTTTCACTTCACGGACGGGTTAAATGCGGATGTGGAATTTCCCCGTTTGTGGGATTAAAAAAGTATCACTAATAACAAATTGTTAAATTCAGGTGTGAGGAGGGATAATAATCTGGGACTGTTTTTTCCCAGTGACGTCACGTGCACATGCACTCTCTGCCACAATAGCAGAAGCATTGGGCAAATGCTGCCCAATGGAACAGTAACTTTTGGCTGCTGCCGCTTAGCGATATCATCACCTAATCCATTTTACGTCCATAACTCGGCTAGAGAGTTACATTTAATGTAACTTCATGATGAAAAAAGATCATAGAATCCATTAAAATGTCTGTTGGTTCCTGGTGGTTCAGTAGTCACTGGTTTTCTGTGTTTTCTTGATGGGTTGATATCACAGTGTAAAGGAATCTGATCATTATTCAGGTGTTCTGGGACTGATTCCATATACATTTGATCATTTCCTAATGGCCTTTAACAGCAACCATCAAGCCAATTCCTGTTGGGAAGCAAAACCATCAGGTTTTACTCTTAATGGCCCTGCAAACACAGTTTGCATCGTTTTGGTGCCCACAACGTTGTCGGCGATGCAATTCCTAAGAAAGTTATGAATGTTGTCTGACAACTTTCTAGGAGGTTGTGACGACATCGAAAGCAAAAGTAATCTGTACTACGCACCTGACAACCTGACAACTTACTGACAACCTCCTGGAATCCCTAATAAGTTCAATTTTAATTAATTTTCTGTGAATAAACCTGACATTCATGTCTGAACGTCGTTGTAGATTTTATTTTAGAAGTTTCCATATTTTATTACCTTATTATCAGTATGACAATATTAATGTACATTCAGTGTAACTCTTGTTGCCCAGCAATACATGGTTCACTCCAAAATCTTAAGGAAAGGCCAGAAGAGTGCAGGTTGGCGTGGATAGGCATGTGGCAACTCCATATTAGTGACCATGGTTTTGGAATGGGATGCTCATCAAGCTCACACGAGTGTGAGGGTTAAGTGTCCACATACGTTTGTCCATATCATATAAAAGTTATATATATTCTATATTATATATATATTAGCGCTGTCAAACAAATAAAACATTTAATCACGATTAATCTCAAGAGTTTCATATAGTTCATCGCAATTAATCGCATTTAAAAAAAAATCTGTGTAGATGTTATTGAAAATAAGGATTTTTAAGTGAAATGTTACAATTAAAATGGTGAACACATTTTATGCTAAATGTACTTTTGTTAAAAACTGCTGGGACAAGAGAAAACTGTAAGGGACTTTTAGGCAGTAATACTGAACCTACAAAACACAAAATTGGATTTGTAATAGATCAGGGAGCTGTAATCTGAAATATAAGACATGTAGTCACATACTACTGTGTCTCAGTTCTGATATGTGTAACAAAAGAAAATAAAACTACATAAAAGAAAATAAAAACTACATAAAACTTCAATTGTGCTGAAGTTGTATTCAGTCACAGCCTATAGGACTTCATAGTACTGCGCAAACAAAATAAATGACACACAGTTGGACTTCATTAAAGACATGTAGTGTCATACCACAGTGCTACAGCATTGTAAACAGCATGTAAACATGGCTACTCACTAGCCTAATAATCTGTTAATAATCCAATTAATAACACCTTTACTTAATTAAGTAAACACCTCAATTGGAATAGTCTAGTCCGATTGAGGCCATTCGGAATACAATTTCTATCTGATTGAACGAGGTGGGTAAACCTCTAAATAATCCATTAAATAGAAGAATAATAGCCATGTAAACGCCTGAATCCGATTACACTCCAATCGGAACGTGTAAGTATGTTCTGCACATGCGCGTCGCGTCATAGCGAAAGGTTTATAACGTTCAACGTGGCGGAGGAGAAACTGCTCTGCAGAGGAGGTGAAGTTTGTGCTCTGAGCTTTGAAAGACGGCGGTGGGACGGACGTCCAGCTTATGTGTCTCAGAACACGACGTCTTCCTCTCACCGCTTCCTTTATAAGGACATGTGAAGGACGTTTTTCTGAGTCTGACATCACTTTAAAGCAGTTAAAAACACAAGCACTGCTCACTGCTGCTCATCTCACTCTGACTGGACCTCATGTGATGCTCGCTGTGATGGTAACATTTACGCTAAGTGCAGCTCCACGCATGCGCGTTATTTTGCATCGGATTACTTGTAGTGAGCATGTAAACAAAGATTTTCAGACTGTTGAATAGAGTGAGCATAAACACCTCAGTCTGAATCTGTAATTCTGTAAAGATTGGTAAAAATCTTTGCATATAAACACAACCACTTACTCCTCTACTCTTAATGAGATGGCCATGGGCTCCTCCAAGCAGCTGTGTAGCATTCTGAAAATTGAAATAACTGTTGCCCACAAATAAAGGAGAAGCCTATAAGATGATGGTAAAGTGTTTTCAGGTAGCTGTTTCCTCAGTTTGTAAAGTAATTAAGACATAGCAGTTAATAGGAATGGTGGAGGTCAAGTTGAGGTCTGGAAGAGCAAGAAAACTTTGAGAGAACTGCTCATAGAGTTGCTAGAAAAGCAAATTAAAACCCCTGTTTGAGTGCTTAATCTTCAAGAGGATTAAGCACACTCTGCAGTAGTGCTGCACTGTTCTGCTGTGCAGCAACATCTGCACAGATGGTGGAGTCATCAGAAGGAAATCTTTCCTGCATCCTCACCACGAAATTCAGCATCAGAACTGTACAAAAGAAAGCCTGATATATATATGAAGTTAAAATACAACAACTTTTTGACTTTTTTGGAGAGAAAAGGTGCAGAATTTCATGAAAAGAACACCTCTCTCACTGTTAAGCACAGGAGTGGATTCATCATCATTTGGGCTAGTGTTGCAACCAGTGACCTAGGGAACATTTCGCTGGTGGAGGGAAGGATGCCTGCAAATTTTGGAAGCAAACATCACACCGAAGATGAGAAAAGGATGGCTTCTACAGCAGGATAATGATTCTAAACACACCTTAAAGTCCACAGTGGACTACCTCAAGAGACACAAGCTGAAGGTTTTGACATGGCCCTCACATGCTACTGACCTAAAAATCATCATAGTCATCATCATCATCATCGTTGACCGCTAGTCCAGATAGGGTCGCGGTGACCTAAAAATAAAAAAAATCAAAATCAAATCATCAGAAATCTGTGGGTAGAAGCTAGAAGTCTTGTGCAAAATGGCCAGAAATCCCCCAAACGAGAACCAAAAGACTCTTAGCCGGCTAGAGCAAGCATTTAAAAGCTGTGATTCTTGCTAAGTAAGTACCCATTACATTAGCTCCAGGCCCTTTTTTTGTTATGAATAGTTATTTTGAAACTGTGAAATATTAAAGAAACGTGTCATCTTTAATTTCATGCCTTTTGGAAATCAGATCATGCTTTACTGAAATTTTGACCCAAATGTTTGCATGATGTCTACACATTCTTTCTCTCTCTCTCTCTCTCTCTCTCTTTCTCTCTCTCATATTCCCTCAGCTATGAGCAGATATACATGTGCACATATGTATTTTTCAATAAGGCTCACACACACACATACACATTCGCTCGCTCTCCTGTCCCTGTAAAGTGAAACGAAAAGATTGTAATACACACAGATTGGGAGACACATCTGTTTCTCTGAGAATCTATCACCATTAGAGTATTGCTTTCCAATCCACCCACACACACACACACACACACACACACACAAGCCGCAAGCTCCCCTGGGGGGAAGTAATCATGTTCTTTCAGAGGGGATGGGTATGAGACAGAAAGGGGCATAGTGTGTGTTCTGGCATTAGAATGCGTATGCTATGCTTTTTGTTTCCTTTGTTCAGATGCCTTTCCTGAGCGTATGGCTTGGAAAGGAGGACTGTATGCCTTAATGTATGACTAGCAAACTGTAAATGTCAACACAGAAAAAGATAAGTGTGTAAGGGGTGGGCAATTTGAGGTTATGTTATCTTTGTTATCGCTTCTTTTATGATTGTCAAAGTGCTGTATTTAAAAATGTAATATTAAAAATGAGATTCGTTTTACAGGGTAATGTGATTTTTAGTCCATTTATTCATTATGTTTTATGAATTGGGTGCCCCTGCACTGTAAAGATACCTTTTACCTTCTATGATCCATAGAAATAGCTCTTGTATTAATCTACCTACAGACACACTGAAAAAAATGATGTGTTGGATTTACTTAAAAAACTCAAGGCAACGTTCTGCATGGACCTTTTTAAGCAGATTCGACAGGAAGGATTTTTAAGTAAGTTCATCCAAACAACTTTTGTTTCACCAACTTAACTGTATTAGGTTCATTCAACTTAAAATATTATGTCAGGCCAACAAAGAAATCAAGTTATTTTAAGTAAAAAAATGAGTTGCACTTACTTCATGTAATGAATTTAAGTCAATGTAAATACTGACTTGCGCAAAACATAGAATTGTAACTTGCATTTATTGAATATATTCCATACATCCATATATCCCAAATCAGTACAAAAAATAAAAATACTTTTTAAATAAAATTTTTTAATTTTACGTGCACACTTTCATACAATGCCATCTTTTTAACTGCATTTTTTCCCCTACACATTTGACTAAATGAGTTAAATTAACATTTTAAAGCAATTATTCCAGATGTTTAAACATGCCATTCTGCAAAATTATGAATTGCACTAAAACTTCAGAGCTTTAAAAATATTTTAGGAACTTTTTGTAAGTCATTGTAAGATCTGAACTTGTTAGCATTCTTGTTTTTTCACCTGTAGCTAGTGATTTAAAACAGAACAAAATCATTGGTACTGCATAGAAAAGTAAAAATAACAAAATAGAGAAAAGAGACATTAAAATCACTTTGTTTAAAACATCTACTGAAAAGCAAATGAACAAATTACTACTCGCTGTCCTCTGTACAGATTTAAGTTGTCAGTGCAAACTGTACAAACACTTGCAACAGTCCCCCAAAAAGGCCCTGAAACCTGCTGCTTAGTTTTAAATTAGCAACTTGCATTTGAAAGAGTAAACATCACCTCCTGGTTTCTATATTCACTGCCCATTTTATCAGCTCTGCTGACCATGTAGGAGCACTTTGTAGTTCTACAATTACACACTGTAGTCCACCTGTTTCTCTGCACACTTTGTTACCCTGTTCTTCAGTGGTCAAGACCCCCACAGAGCAGGAAATATTTGGTGGATCATTCTCAGCACTGCAGTGACAGTGATGTGGTGGGGTGGTATGTTAGTGTGTGTTGTGCTGGTATGAGTGGATCAGACACAGCAGTGCTGCTGGAGTTTTTAATCACATCAGTGTCGCTGCTGTACTGAGGACCAGCCAACAGTGTCCTGTGACCTGTGTCTAGAGGATGACCGACACAAACTGTGCGGCAGCAGATGAGCAGTTGTCTCTGATTTTACATCTACAAGGTGGACTGCCAAGGTAGGAGTGTCTAATAGAGTGGACAGTGAGTGGACACAGTGTTTTAAAAACTCCAGCAGCTCTGCTGTATCTGATTAACTCGTACCAGCACAACACACACCAGTACACCTCCACCACGTCAGTGTCACTGCAGTACTGAGAATGATCCACCATCCAAATAATGCCTGCTCTGTGAGTGGTCCTGTGGGGTCCTGACCATTGAAGAACAGGGTAGCAAAGTATGCAGAGAAACAGATGGACTACAGCCTGTACAGTCTTTGTAGAACTACAAAGTGCTCCTATATGGTAAGAGGAGCTGATAAAATGGACAGTGTAGAAACAAAGAGGTGGTTTAATGAAGTGACTGGTAGGTGTAGAATCTTAGTCCAAGAATCTTAGATCAAGTGGGGGGAGGAAAAAAAAACAATGAACAGTCTTCAATCATTCATGATGAAGTGCATAGAAACTAGAGAAACTAGTTGCAATGATAGGATCAGCATTTCACTGATATTAAAACATAGCCAACAACACACCATTAATCAAAAATAACAGTAAATTGTACAAAAACTTAACACATAATGAGTTCCCCAAAACAGACCTGGAGACCTGCTGCTTAGTTTTAACTTGGCAAACTGCACACCTTTGGAGATAATGAGATCTACAACTTTGTTTAACTCAGCAACTTTGATTTCAGAGAGTGCACCTTTGGTGAAAGCTTCCCACTGTCAAGTTCTAACAGCATCTTCTGAAAAAATTCAAATGTGTATCTGAGTTGTTTGGAGTAGCTAATGTTCACAGCATAGATTAGTCCAAGTAACAAGGCACATGCCTTTGCTATGCTTGACAGACCAACCAGAACTTCTCTGCCTTCCAGCACAATCGCAGCGTGTAAAGGGTCATCTTGCGTAGAACCACATTTGGTGAAAATCTTCATTGTCTGCTGTACAAGTTCAGCTTTCATTTCATCAATCAGAGCACCCTAAATTAAAAAAGCAGATATTTAAATGTCATGTTCAGACATCTGTAAGTAAAAGCTAAAATACACAAATAGCTTTTCAATGCTCACTTCAAAATTAAGGGTTTTAGACATGAATGCTAAAATTTGCTTAACATTAAGCTGTAAAACCCACCAGTTACATTTATAATGTGGCCTTCCTATCACAGCTTTACACAGCATCACATTACTTCCTAACATACCAGTGTCCATACATTTGGGGGCAGTCGTGGGCTGGAGGTTAGAGAACTTGCCCTGTGACCAGAAGGTTGCCAGTTCGCTCCCCAGTGCCAACAGTCCATGACTGAGGTATCCTTGATCAAGACACCTAACCCCCGGGTGCCGTGCAGGGCTGCCCACTGCTCCGGTGCGGAGGTGAAATTTGCCCGTTTGTGGGATTAAAAAAGTATCACTTAACAGCCACACAGCTCATGTGAATGAGTTTGCATGCCAAATGGAAGATATGTTTCAACACAGCACTATTCCACCAGCATGTGTGAGAAAAGGTGAAACATAACATAGAATTATTAATGGAAATAAAGGAGCAAGTACACTACCAAAGTATACATTTACTAATTGGAAGCCCTCTGAAAAAGCATCTACCCAAGTAACTGACATATTGTTATCTGCAATACTGTCCCGTTAACTCCCTGAACACAATTTAAAAGTATGAACTTTTAAAAAATGAAATTGTGTTAACTCAGATGGTAATCTTTAATGAGATCTTCTCCGTTTTCAGAAAAATACAGAACTAAGCAGCGGATCACTACGTCTCTGCACTTTTCAGCAGTCTCATCCTACGAAACAAAGAAAGTAAATGTTTAGAACTTGAGACGGGGGGGACGGGGGGAGGGCAGCAGTAAAACAAAAACACTGATGCAAGAAAATGTAATGAAAGATAAAATCGTGTTCACAATATAATTGTGAATGCACAAATTTACATGTTTAGTGTGGAAGTATTATGATGAATACTGCACAGGGCCCAGTTTCTCAAAAGCATCTTAGCTCTAAAGATGGTATTTTAAACGGTGGAGCTAGAATCACATCTACTAGTTAAGATGATCATAGCACGAAGAAGCTTTCAGGAAACTCAGCCCTGATTCATTGATTTTGCGTGAGTGAACAGTAGACGAAATTATTGAAATTATTGAAATTATCATGCTGAACAAAGACAATATTTTCATTGTTAAATGATCAAGAAGAATGCTAGCAAGGAGACACACTTTCAGGGGCAGAACACAATGTATACTGGATGAAGGGACCTGATCTGCAAAAGGGAGGCTCTTCTGATTTATTTGCCTCTCTTTCCTCCAAAATATTCTTGAATAAATCTAGTAAGCTGTTTACTAGTAAAAGTAAGCTGTTATTTTGGCAGTGTGCACTGTTACCTACTGAATGTATTTCAGATGTGAGTCAGTCACAAATGTCTTTCTCTCAACGCTGGCTTCTAAGGTCCTTTGGCAGCATTGAGATAAAGGCAGCTATCTTCATGTTTCGGACACAGCATAAATTAACTCGGCGCTTGCCATGGTGACCAAAATTTCTCCACAGATTTTGACAAGATAAAGCATTTTAAAAGCAACAACAGACCCACAACATGCACGCTAACAACAGTGCTTCAAATGCTGAACTATTCTTTAAATAGACATACCAACATAAAGAAAGTCTGCTGTAGCAAACTCGGCTTGAGCCAGATCCAACCGTTTAACCAAGCAGCTCACGGTCAGATTACGATTTAACAGGCCTCTTCATGTCAGTAAAACTAAAGTATTATTAAAAAGATGTATTATTACCAAGACATACACAAGTCTCACAAGTCAAGGGATCACAAGACAGGTGGAAACACAGGTGGGAACAATCAGGGGCGGAGTCAGAAAACAAGGGGCTGGACTAAAAACTAAAACAAAAACTTTGTTTTAAAAAATGTAAAAATAAACTAAAAAAAAATTTTGCAAGATTCAGTATCTCTGGTTCCTTGAAGACTTGAAGAAGCAATACAATCCAGGGCTTGTTGGAAAGGGCACATCTTCATCTGTGAAGTTTGTCTTGATCATAAAGTCGCTTTCATCACCTAACTGCTGACTTCTGAAGATGCGAAGCCCTTGTCCGGGCATTCATGTGGACATCAATTTAACACATACTTAGATAGCACAGCAGACCAGGTGCACCCCTTTATGGAATTCCTTGATGGCAGTAGCCTCTTTAGGCAGGCAATGCACCCTGCCGATCTGCACACATTATATAGTTTGAGGAACTTGACAAAGGGTTAAGGGTGTTGCTCTGGATTACACATAACCCAAATCGCAATCCGATCGAGCATCTGCACGATGCCCGTTGACCAGCGAATGCGATCCGTGGGAGATCCATCTTGTAACTTAAAAGATCTGCTGCAAAAGTTCTGATATCACAGGTCACTTTCAGACGTCTTGTAGAGTCCATGACTCGGTGGGTTGGAGCGAAGTGTTACCTGCATATTAGGCAGGTGGTCATGATGTTTTGGGTCATCACTGTATAAAATAACACTGCTACATTGACTGCTGTTGATTTGGCAATGTGATAATACTAATGACACCTGGCATTCTCTGAAGACACGGTTAAATGGTTAAACAAAATTCTGTTTAAATATTTGGACCTTTTTTTTAAACTTGTAAGCAGCCCAAGTTGTAAAGTATGGAATATTTAGTGTGGACAGTGATGCCTAAATCGAGTCACCGCTCCTATCTCTATAATTTATTCTGAGATTTTTTTTATTTCATGCAATCAGTCATAAAGTGTAGACATTAGATTGTAAAATAACATCAGAATAATCCTGTTGCACCTTAGTCTTTTTTAAAATGTGGCACTGCTGTCTTGCTAATGCATAATCTCAGAAAAACAAAATATAGTAACACATCATACATTGCGAGAAAGTCTTCAAGTATCATGCTGTCATATTTCTGCCTTATCGCCCACCATTTGTGTGTGTGTGTGTGTGTGTGTGTGTGTGTGTGGAATATCTTTGAGAGGCGTCTTACATTGTAGGCAGGGTCAATCTATGCTAACGTAAGAGATGGGAAAAAGATGAGTAAAGGATCACAGGAAGTTGGGGTTTACTGAAAGGGGCTGCTTATAGACCGCCTGTGTGAAAGGAGAGAGATGACTAAGCCAAGCTCCCCTTCAGCCAGTAATGAACTGCTGACTGCATACGTACGTGGAAATGTAGCGTGTAGCATTGACCACAATACCACCTCACAGATAAGAAAACAGGAACATTTATTGGGGCAGTTTTTTATCCCTTTGAAGAAACTTTGCCCCACTTTTAACACAGACACCTTTCCATTTAGTTACTCAGGACAGGGGACAGTTAGCATTAGGTATTAGCATTAGCATCTCCTGCAATTAGGTAAAGGTGCAGCATTTTGTATTTGTATACAGATCAATGGAGGCTCTCATAAAGTTGTGTGCTTCTGTGTAATCAAATATTTTTTCCCTGAAAAATGTTTTTTTTTAATACTTTTTTTCTAATCCTAAAAAAAGCCTTTTTGTGGGTTTTGTTATGAAATGTGTGCCTCTAAAATAAGATGCAAATCAATGACTAAGGCTTAAAAATCACATTAGTGCCTCCATTCTGTGAACCAGAGGCAAAATTTCAGTTTGAAAGGTGGGTGGGTGGTATGGGGGGTGGGTGAGGCTTGTTTCCTGCTTAGACATTTCTAGGTAATTACTGCCCTGCTGAAAGAACATAGAAACCATTAGGTTTTTCTGCTGATTCCTGCTGGTTTTTTAATGTGTTTTGCCTGACCTTTGAGTTGAGAGCACAGTGTTAAGAATTCTAAAGACCTGTGACTGACTGCAGATGCATTTGATGGTTTTCTAATAGGATCTAAAGGTGTGCTACATAAAACTAGTGGATGCTATTGGTAACCATTATTGGTAACCACACAAACCACTTTAGCTCCGATATCTGTAGGATATTTTGCTAGCTACTATATTTAACTAGCTAGTTTTGTATACTTTAGCACTGTATTTGTAGGATATTTTGCTAGCTACTGTATTTAACTACCCCGCGACCCTGACGGAGAAGCGGCTTAGACAATGGATGGATGGATGGATGGATGGATGTATTTAACTAGCCAGTTTTGTATACTTTAGTATATTTTGCTAGCTACTATATTTAACTTGCCAGTTTTGTATACTTTAGCACTGTATTTGTAGGATATTTTGCTAGCTACTATATTTAACTTGCCAGTTTTGTATACTTTAGCACTGTATTTGTAGAATATTTTGCTAGCTGCTGTATTTAACTAGCTATTGTGTACTTTATTAGCTTCTGTATATTTTACTGGCTAGTTTAATATATTTTACTAGCTACTATTTCAGTAGCTAGTTTAGTGTAATTTATCAGTTACATTACGAGGTGCTGTATATTTAACTAGCTAGCTGACTACTACGTAACATTAGAAAGCTAGCTGGCTACAATGAGGATTTGCTAACTACTAGCTCAAAAGCTAGTTGGTCAGTAGGGTTGATCTATGGACATCTATGACACAACACCACTTATAATTTATGACTTATTTAGTTTATAGGTGCTGTAAAAATGCCTATATGGAGGAACGTTCTCTCCTCATTGGTCAAACTCTGTTCTCTGAGGAAAACTGAAAACAAGACACTGAGACGTTGAGCCATATATGAGAGAGGAAAGTGCAGTGAAAGGGGGAGGGAAAGGTGAGTGGTGAGTGATGGTTGGTGAGAGTGGGAAGGGGAGGGAAAGGTGAGTGGTGGTGGGTGGGAGTGTGAGGGGGAGGTTAATTGGAGTGTGAAGGTTAGTGCTGTGTGTAATTTCAGAGGTGCTTATTGTGTAAATCAGACTAATGATGATTCCTCAGCATCACCAGCCCAGGCAGCAGAACAGACTGACTGTACCTATAACTGATCTGCCTCTCTCTCTCTCTCTGTCTCTCTCTCTCTCTCTCTCTCTCTCTCTCTCTCTCTCTGTGTTTATTGCTGGAATAGGGTAGTGATTTCTGTATGTATTAGGATATTAAGGATATTGAAGTAAACATAGTGAGTGAGTGGAGACCAACTGCATGCGCCCCACACACACACACACACACACACACACACACACACACACAGAGTACATTCAGAGACAAGCCTTCATTTACTTAATTTCAAGTCAAAACGACCATTAAGAACAAGTTACTACTTTTTCAGGACAGACTTCTGAGGAGATTAGATTCCAGAAAACCCACTTGCATGAGGAAGAGGAAAGGCAAGGAGGGAAAAACAGTACGGCTTAAAAATGATTATAACCAAAGACAAAATGAGACTCCTAACAACCACCTGGAACATCTGGTAGATCACCAACACCGTCCCCATCAGATAAACAGCACTTCAAGCTTTCATCACTGAGAGAGAGAAATCCACAGCCATCCTTCCACTCTCCTTTTTCACTTACTTCCTTTCTTCTCTCCCACTCTTTTCCTCTATTCTCTCCCCTTTCCCCCTTTATTTCTGTCTCCCCTTCCCCCATTTTTCTCTTCTTTAATCTCTCTCTCTCTCTCGCTTGCTTCCACTCTTTCTAGCTCTTTGCCTCCCTCTTTGTATTCTCCCTGTCACTCTATGTCTTTCTCTCTGCTGGACTCTTTTCTTCTTTTTGTTTGTCTCCATCTCTTGTTTTCGTCCTCCTCTCTTTTCCCCTCTCTTTTTTTTCTTTCTTACCTCTATCTTCTCTTTTTTCTTTTCCCCTTCTTCTCTCCCTCCCCTTTTGTTGTTCTCTCCTCTCTTTTCTCCACCCACTTTCTCTCTCTCATTTTCCTTTCTTCTTTCTCACCTCTTTTGCGCTCTCTCATATTTCCTCTTTTCCTCTTTTCTTTCTCTTTTCTCTCCCTATCTCTCTTTTGTTTTTTTCTCTTTTTTCTCTCTTTTCCCTCCCTCTTTTTTCTGTCTCCCTCTCATTTGCTGCCTCTCATATTTTCTCTTTTTTTCTCTCTCTTCTTCCCACCCCTCTCTTACTCTCTCACTCTATCTCTCTATCTCACCTTTCTGTCTCTCTTTCTTTCTCCTCTTTCTTTCTTCTTTCTCTCTCCACTCTCTCTCATTTCTCTCATTTCTCTCTTCTCTCTCTGTTTTCTCTCTCTCTCTCTCTCTCTCTCTCTCTCTCTCTCTCTCTCTCTCCCCATCTCTCTGTATAATGATACAGTGTAGAGGTGGGGGTGGGGGGTGGTAGAGGTGAGCTGGTGAGAGAGAGAGCGAGCGAGTGGAACAGCAGGTGTTGTGAAGTGCTCTGATGAGAGAAACTGATTATTATGATTACGGCGCTGATGGCGACGGTGATGATGATGATGATGATGACGATGACGAACGAGAGCGAGACGGAGACGGAAGAGAGAGAAAAGGCTGATTTGAATCTGAATGCCAGCCTGATGGCCGCTCTTTCTCCTTACTGGCATGGGGCCGTGCCAGCCCCCCCCCCTCCCTCTCTTTCTCCTTCACTCTTTCTCTTTCTTTCTCTATCTCTCTCTCTCTCTCGCTCTCTCTCTCCCTTTCCTTCACTCTCTCTCTCTCTCTCTCTCGCTCTCACTCCCTCTCAATGTCGCTTCACTTAACAGGGTGGAGTATAGTACTGTTAAAGCACAGGAAAATACAGTTTAGTCTCCAAGTTTAAGCGACGGCTGAACACATTCAGAAAGATGGACAGACTAATAGCAGTGGTAGGAGTCGCTCTCTCTCTCCCTCTGTCAGTCTTTCTGTCCTCCCCCCCTCGTACGCATACATATGCCGCACACGGAGGGGGCGGTATTTGAAGCAAAACATGTCCGTCGGGTGTCAGACGAAACCTTATCGCTGACCTTTCGCCACGCCGCACATTTTAGACTGAATTCTAGACGCTCTCATATATGACACTGCCTGTGAATGCTGATGGAACCCACACACACACACACACACACACACACACTCCTGCACAAAAGTTTGGGCGCCCCTGGCCAAACTAGACATGTTACATTGATTTTCAAAGTGAGAATAAGTCCATAATCTTCTGCATGTTTTAATGCCCAATTACAGCTAATTCTATTTTATGTTCCCCAATATGTTCGAAACTGCACTACAATTTGCAGGAAAATGACATTCCCTGTAGATGTGTTAACTGATTTTGCTTATTTTCAGTCAATAAAAAGATATATAAAAACAACAAAGCATGCAATTTGACGGGGAGCGTCCAAACTTTTACAGACTGTATACACTCATTGGTCATTTGATGAGAAACAGCTGTGTATAGTGTAGGGGTAACACCTCTGCCTTCTACATTGTAGACTGGGGATCAATCCCCTGCCTGGGTCAGCACCCTGCACTATACCAATAAGAGTCCTTGGGCTAGACTCCCAACACTACCTTCGCCTTCCTGTGTAAAATGATTACATTGTAGGTCGCTCTGGAAAAGAGCATCTGTGAAATGCTGTAGATGTATATAGGTGTAATTTGTGAATGTCCAGTTGAAGGGATTCGTTCTAAAATATATTATAGACCACTTTCAAGACTTTTCTTGTTTATGTTTTATGTCGGAACAAAAACTTGTATCTCCATTTTACATATTTCCATTTTTTAGTTTTTGACATAATTTGAAAGTGCATGTTGTCCTTTACATTGTGTGTAAACTTCATGATGAATGCACCAACAGAAATAATCCAACATTACTTGAAGAGAGTCTGGTTCCATTGAATTACATTTAAAGTAGTTACCATTTTTGAGATACGAGGTTTTATGCCCACAACAGTGATATATAATATATCCACCATCCAAATAATACCTATTCTGTGGTGGTCCTGTTGGGGTCCTGACCATTGAAGAACAGGGTAGTAACAAAATATGTAGAGAAGCAGATGAATTACAGTCTATAATTATAGAACTACAAAGCTCAACTATACAACTTCACATATTAGTATGAAATAATAATAAATAAATAAATAAATAATAAACTCCAAGGATGATTCACTTTTTCTTATTTGCTGCAATCACTGACTGACTGACTGACTGAGTCACTTTTCTAAAATGCAAGTCTAGTCAGTCACATTTCAGTCTAGGTCAGAAGTCGGCAACCCAAATGTTAAGAAGAGCCATTTTGTCGAGTTTCAACAAAAATCAAACCACCTTGGGAGACACAATGTTCATGTCCATTTTGTGGAGGTTTTACTATATAATTCACCATCTTGGCAGTAAATATGTCTCAGTGTGTGCTAATGAACTAGTATAGGCTAAAAAATAGAAACCAAAAAAACGCAAACTTACCTCACTCTGCTTTAAGCTTTAGCTCAGCTATAGCTGCTTTTCTCGCATCTCCGGCAGGAAACATTCCACAAAACTAAAAGAATTTCTTGAAAATTTCTCTAAGTATTCTACTCTTTCTACCTTAAATGTTGCCTAAAGAGGCAGAATGTAACTGCTGCACCATTTAAGGTAGAACTGGAAAATTTTAACGAGAAGCTGGCAAACAAGAAGCTGACCTCAGCCTTGTGACTTTTTAGTGTTTGACAGTTTCTTGTTGCAGATTAAACGAGTCAGGAAACCAGCTGGAGTGATAATAAATGCAAATAGGTCCATTCGTCTACAAATTATCGATGTTCGTCTTCAGGGTTAAACGGGGAATTAGCAGTTATACATAATACAATTCCAGCGTTTACGACCAATTATTGTTCAAACTGTTAAAACGATCAGCAGAGCTTCATTTAACTGCCAAGGAGGATTATTTCATTTTTACCTAAAAATCTAATTCTGCCACGTGTTGCCGACCCCTGAACTAGGCTAAGTTAGGAGAGGGAAGTTAGCTAAAGTTGTGTAGTTTCGTGCGAGCATGTGTCCTCGTCTTGTTGCGCATCACTATTTCAGTATTGATCGGATTTTCCCGCACAACATTAAACTGAAACGGCCGCAGGAGCACTGGCCATTCCAATTCCGGCCCCAGTTCCAGAAGCACACTGCCGATCTGTGTGCATTCGGCCCTCATACGCTCAAGGCCGCCACTCGACAGGTGTTTAAAGTGACTCAGCGGGGCACTGAAGGTGTGGAGTTTTTTTTGTACTTATCAGAAACAATGGCAGAAGTCCAGCTTATCACCTCCGGGAAGAAAGTGAGCGGAGCGTGCAGTCCAGTCAGGGAGGAAGCCAGCGTGTGAGAGGGGTGTAAATGAGAGTTTGATCTTTGTGTAAGCGTGTGTTGGGTGGCTAGTGGAGATGAATATGGATGGCTGTGTGCATTGCTTTGACTGATAACTCAGTAGCCCGGACTGACCCGTCATGTATTACAGCAGACCCTCACTGTCTCATCAGCCTGCACACACACACACACACACACACACACACACACACACACACACACACACACACTCACTCACTCACATGCTGTAGCACCACACACACAGACACACTCTAAGAAATACATATTTATGGGTCATCCCGGCCTTCCTCTTTCCTCCATATTCGTTTTTCAGGCTTCCTATCTTTGACTGTAGCTGGGGAAATTGCCAGGAGTGCAGGACTGAGCGTGCATGTGTTGGAACTACTGCTGTATGAATGAGAAATTCTTACTTACAGAAATGCACAGAAACAATAGAGCATCATATACATTTGAGATGTACTCAGTAAGCAGAGACAGTAAATAGACAATAAAGCTAGAAGGTTAATGTTCACAAACAAACTTTAAGTAGACTTGACAAAGACGTTGCTATGGAAACCCAGGTGGTTGCTACAATGTTGCTAGGCCGTTGCTCTGGTATCCCAGGTGGTTGCTAAGGTGCTTTTAGGCTGCTTTGCTATCCCAGGTGGTTAAGTTGTTGCTAGGCCATTGCTATGGTATTCCTGGTGGTTACTAAAGTGTCACTAGGCCATTGCTGTGCTATCCCATGTGGTTGCTACAGTGTTGCTTGGCAGTTGCTCTGGTAACCCAGGTGGTTGCTAAGGTGCATTTAAGCTGCTTTCCTACCCCATGTGGTTGCTAGTGTTTTGCTAGACCATTGCTAATTTATGCAAGGTGGTTTCTACAGTGTTGCTTGGCAGTTGATATGGTATTCCATGTAGTTGCTAAGGTGTTGCTAGGCCATTGCAATGGTATCCCAGGTGGCTACTAAGGTGTCATTAATCTGCTGTACTATTCCATGTGGTTATTAGACCATTGCTATGCTACACAGGTGGTTGCTAAGTTGTTGCAAGGCCAATGCTGTGTTATCCCAGGTGGTTGTTACAGTGTTGCTTGGCAGTTATGGAATTCCTGGTGGTTGCTAAGGTGTTGGTAAGCAATTACTATGGTATCCCAGGTGGTTGCTACAGTGTTGCTTGGCAATTGTTATGGTATTCCAGGTGGTTGCTAAGGTGTCGCTAGACCATTTCTGTGCTATCCCATGTGGTTGTGAAAGTGGTGCTAGGCCATAGCTATGCTACCCTGTGTGGTTACTTAGGTGTTGGTAGGCAATTGCTTTGGCATCCCAGGTGTTTGCTAAAGTGTCGTTAGGTTGCTGTGTTATCCCATGCTCTTGTTAAAGTGCTGCTAGACCATCACTATGCTACCCAGGTGGTTGCTAAGTTGTTGCAAGGCCATTGCTATGGTATTCCAGGTGGTTGCCACAGTGTTGCTTGGCAATTGCTGTGGTATTCCAGGTGGTTGTTAAGGTGTTGCTAGGCCATTGCTGTGGTATACCAGGTGATTGCTAAGGTGCTGTTGGGCTGCTTTACTATCCCATGTGGTTGCTAAAGTGTTACTAGGCCATTGCCATGCTACCTTAGTGGTTATAGTTTCTAGGCAGTTACTATGCTATTCCAGGCTAAGGTGCTGGTTGGCCAGATTTTTCTTCATATCTCTTCTATGAAACCTTGGTTTTGACTAACAAGCTTGAGTACACAAGGTCCTTAAAGCAATGTACCAAATACTAAGTGATATATATGTATACACGCTCACCAGCCACTTTATTAGGTACACGTTGCTAGTAAAAGGTTGGTCCCCCTTTTGCCATCAGAACTGCCTTAATACTTCGTGTCATACTTTCAACAAGGTGTTGGAAACATTCCTCAGAGATTTTGGTGCAATGAGTTGCGGCCATGTGAATGGCTGATTAGCTATTTGTGTTAACAAGCAATTGAACATGAGTGGCCAGTGAGTGTACATCACTGCTGTCAAAGAAATGGGCAAAATGACTTGAGGTCTGGTTTCATTGACTTACATTAAAAGTAAAGTAGGTTTTTTCCTTCTCTTATAAAAAACTTTAGATGTCCAGTATTATCACCACCACTGTGAACAATTCTGACTCTAGAACAGAGTATTTCACATCAAATCAACCTGAATGACTTTGTTTACATCTTCAGCATTCGTCTAATGCAGAATATTTTTGGCAAAATTCTGGTTTAAGCACGTATTGTGGAAAATATGAACTGTGCACATAACATTTTTCACTCTATCTATCTAGTAGACAGATCAAAGAAACCTAACAGAAGAAAAATCTGGTGATTTCCACCTTCAGTTTTTTGTGAGCCAGCATAAAAAACAGCTTTGAAATATGTTGCAACTGTACCCGCCCTGTTATACAGACCTAACCGTTTGACCACATGAGCTTCACAAGGCTGTGCTGGAGTAAACAAGGGGAAACCCCAGAACTTCCACTTTCGCTATTAACCAGCAGAAAGCCCCCACAGCCCCCTGCTCTCCCTCTTCCTTCCCGGGTAGAAAGAGAGAGAAAGACAAAGAATGGGGGCAGCTGGGGGGGACTGGTGAAAGAGGGTTGGCACTCTTCCCCTCCCGCGCTTTCATCCCTCCTTCGTCGGCTGTTGTCTACGGCGCTTTAATGACGCAATGGTGGGAAATGTTTGGCATCGTGCGCCCATTCATCAGCGGGAGAAACAAAAGGCTAACAAATCGGGGGCTCGGCGTACTCACGTGTTCAGACCTGTCCTCCGTGCGGCCTGGCAATCCTCCACACACACTCACACACAGGCGTGCAAAGCGGAAACTGCCACTGCCAAGAGCCCGGAGCGCCGTTCTCTAACCATAACCCAAGCCAGACAGGCCAAGCAGTAGTATAAAGCTACTGCCGTGCAGATGTACTCATTCAACTTGGATAATCAGAATAAGTTATTTCTTTAAGAGAAGCTCTGGCCAAAGTAAACATGTTGTAAACATGCTTATTTGCCTCCTATAGTGGAGGGCCTCAACGCTTTCTAAATTGCGGCCCACCTAGCTGACCACAAAAGCTTCCACAGCCCACAAGATCATTTAAGCTGTAAACACGTAAAATGTAGTAATCAATGTAGGATGTCCATTTAACGTGGTTTTATAATATAACGTAACACAATAAACACAACCAAACATTGTCTAACTTACTAATGAGTTAGCTGATGTTGTTTGGCAGCTACCATGGCAGGATGAACTGCTGAAGAAATGAAGGTCTGTCTCAGTTCTATAGTTTTAAGAAATAATAAAAATGATAAGATGATACTTTTTGGATCACAGCTTGTTAGCTAACTTATTTTGCAGGAATGTCAGAAGAGGTGGTTAGTGATGACAAAATGCTAGTTTGTAGCCTACAGCTAGCTAGCTAACTTATGTTAAGCTAGCATTTGCTTGCATTAATGTCAGAAGAAGTGATTAATGAGGACAAAATGCTAGTTTTTAGCCTACAGCTAGCTAGCTAACTTATGTTAAGCTAGCATTTGCTTGCATTAATGTCAGAAGAAGTGATTAATGAGGACAAAATGCTAGTTTGTAGCCTACAGCTAGCTAGCTAACTTATGTTAAGCTAATGTTTGTTTGGAGAACTGTCAGCAAAGGTGGGTAGAGTAACCTGAACCAGTTCTATGTGTAAAACTGTTGTTATTTCTGTGAAACAATGATTCAAGTCCAAGTAAAAGTATCTTTCTAAGAGACAGAAGTACAAAAAAGCTGCTCAAGAAAATACTTCAGTACCGAGTTCCTCACTGAAATGGGGCTGGTGTATCTACCAGCACAGGAACTGTAGATTGCAAGGAACTGCTCTTCTCTTTTTTGATGCAAATAAATGTTAAATATCCCAAGTTAAATGACCAATTGCAATGGGAAATCACAGTTTTGGTGCTGCAAGTGAACAGCTGCACCTCTTCTGTTTTCCTAGAACACCTGGCCTATGGCAGCGTAGCGCTGGAAATCGATGTATCGTGTAGCAACAACACCTATCGCTACCCACTAGCTGTAGCAGTCGTTTTGGCCCCTACAGCTAATACCAGACTGACAAACAGAAGGACAGGCAATCGTTTTATTGGAAATAGCTTAAAGACACATCACTGATATTGAGTAAAGGTTGGATTTTGATAATTATCACCATCGTTTTATCACCCAGCCACCTACAGAGCGCTAAGGTTAACTGATTCCGGGTGTGCGCTGAGATTAGAGTTCACTTCGGCTGCGGATTACCTCATCGTCTCCCAGTATTGACGGTAGCTAATTGGCCAAAGTCGGCCACCTCCTAGGATCTGTTTCCCTGTGTTCTGGTCTTAACGGTAATCACTTAAGGCTGCGTGGGGGGAAACAGACCTCCTGGCAGAGTTTCAGAGAGCTCTTCGGGCCCACGCTCGAGGGCCAATTTTACCTTTCCTAATCCTCACTGTCGACTCTAAGCTGCCAATTAAATCAGACTGTGTTTTAGGCCTTTTGCAGAAGCCTCAGCCGCCACTTTCCCACACAGTGCAGGCGAGGATAGGTTCATCAGCATCATACAGACTCCGTTCAGTCAAAAGCAGTTACAGTTTTAAAGCCAGTTGCAATTTTTATACTTTTTATTATTATTTTTTGGTAATATTACCAAATTTTTGATTTTTGGTAATAATACTTCAGCCAAAAAACATATTACTATTATTACTATTATATATATATATATATATATATATATATATATATATATATATATATATATATATATATATATATATATATATATAATTCCCTTTTTCTTCTTTTCTTCTCCTCGTCATTTGTTTGCATAAAATGTTTCTATAATTATTGTATAAGAGCTATTAATAATAATAATAATAACAACAATAATAATATGCCTTATTGTTATTCAGTGAATGTGTGTCCATATAATAATATCATATTTTTATTATTTCTTTGTAATAATTCCTAAAATAGAAATCCTAAAAATAATATTAATATTACACAATTATATTGCTACTAATATGTTATTACTACTACTACTCATAATAATAATAATAATAATAATAATAATAATAATAATAATAATAATAATAATAATAATATAAAAACAATACTACTACTACTAATAATAAAATAATATTTTATTACTATTCATTACCATTATTATAATAGCTTTTATTTTTGTTATTATTATTAATAATAATAATAATAATGTAATTAAATTATAATTATATAAATATATATAATAATTATAACTGTTGTTATTGTTACTGTTGTTGTTGCGTCATCATTTTTTTCCTATATTCACATAATGAAGGGTAGGATAGTAACGATGTTGTTGGAGTGCCAAACAACCATGTGTCTTGTTGACCCTGGTGACCCTGAGGCTCTTCATGCCCTTCCTGCCACAAAAACAACAGCCAAGCCGGAGCAGTTCTCTTCTTCACTCGCACCTCCTGTAATCACTTTCACCTTACATAAACTTTTCCTCCTCAGCTGATCAAAGACGGGGAGAGCAGGTGTGGCTGCCCTCAGGCCTGTTGAGCAATGCTTCCTGTAGCGCTATTGTACTTCAGCCACCAGTTTAACAGCCACTTGTCTCATCTGCTGGAATTAAACCGTCAAATAGCTACCGGTCGCCACGCCTGACCCCAGGCCACGTACTGTAAATGCATGCCTTCCCACCCCAGGAGAGCTAGCATTTTAAGAATTCTGCAATTATTTGGGTGGTGGATCATTGTCAGCACCGCAGATGGTGTGTTATGTGTGTAGCGCTGATTAACTGGCAACTTTAATAGAAACACCTACCTTCACTTCCACACACTGGCCACTTCCTTAGAAACACTTAGCTTTACTTCTACTCACTGGCCACTTTAATAGAAACACCTACCTTCACTTCCACTCTCTGGCTACTTTATTAGAAACATCTATCTTCCACACACTGGCCACTTTATTACAAATGCCTATCTTTACTTCCACACACTGGCCACTTTATTACAAACGCCTATCTTTACTTCCACACACTGGCCACTTTATTACAAACGCCTATCTTTACTTCCACACACTGGCCACTTTATTACAAACGCCTATCTTTACTTCCACACACTGGCCACTTTATTACAAACGCCTATCTTTACTTCCACACACTGGCCACTTTATTACAAACGCCTATCTTTACTTCCACACACTGGCCACTTTATTAGAAACACCTATGTTTACTTCTGCGTTCTCTGGCCACTTTAATAAAAACACCTACCTTCACTTCCACACACTGGCCACTTTAAAATTTAAAAAAGAAAACAATAAAATATCTGTAAGTTACATTTAGTAAAAACGGTTTGTTCTCGTATTGGGTGAGGGAGTAGAAGTTAGGGTACCTTTCTGGTGGGCCAAATCAAATGTCTTGCAAGCCACTTTTGACTTATCCCAAAATCTCCCCAATTAATCCTAAAGGTGTTCAATGGAGATTAATCTTTTAACTCACCTCAAAGGCGTTCAATAGAGCTTCTTCACTCCAGCTTATTGCAAATGTCTTCATTGGAGCCTCATCACTCAAACAAAATTTGCAGCACTTGTATATTGTGTGGGGGTACTTAAGGCCTCACTATATGTGTTATGGGGGATTTTGGGACCTCATGTGGCAATGTGGGGCCAGACATTTTGTAGTGTCTATTGTGTTTCGGACCCCTTCCCTAAGTAGATGAATCTGATGGTTGTAATCTCATTTAAAGAGCATTCAAAGAGAACTCGGTCAAAATGTGTGAAGGACTTGCTTCTGAGGATGCAAGTGAATTATCTACAATTGTCATCATCAAATCTTCATCACTATGAAGTTGATTTTGCGTTTGTGACCCGAACATCGAGCTGGGCCTTCTTTCTGAGACTTTGCATGCATTGTTGTTGATACCTAAAGACATATGATGTGGTTCGAAAGACTGACCCGACAGTTAAATGACTATTTCAGGCCTTACAGGACGACTCACAGCAGCATTTTCTCCTGATTCCCTACAGCTACTTCAGTTAGCTTTAATGAAAACCAGCTCAGCTTTCAGAACTTTTTTTTAGGAAAAACGTGGTCCAAAAATGATTTTATAATGTTTCTAGCTCCAAAGTATTTTTCTTTTTTTAAAGAGTGTACGCTGACTACATTTGTAGAAAGTTTCCTTCTCTTCTCCTTCCACTCTCCTTTTCTCTTTCTATCTCTCTCGCTCTCCTTCTCTCTCAATCTTCTTCAGTGTATCCACTCAAGCGTGTGTAGTCAATTACACTGTGTGTTAATGAGGAGATAAATCTAATTGCACGCTCTCTCTCTCTCTCTCTCTCTCTCTCTCTCTCTCTCTATGGTTCTCCTTAAGATGAGTTGGGGACCCCCCACCACCCCCACCAAATGCTCCTTCTCTCCGGATCCATTTTCCTCCCTCGTCCCTCAAATGTCTGAGTGTGTGTGTGTGCGTGTGTGTTGCGTATGTTGCTGCTCTGTGGTGGCGCTGAGATAAATCCTGATTGCCAGCAGGGCAGATAGCTGGGCTGATAGTTCAGGGGGATTGGCTTGTTAATTGGAGCTCTGAGCTGGATCTCTACTGGGATTGAGTGGGTGATCTCGTGTGTGTGTGTGTGTGTGTGTGTGTGTGTGTGTGATGGAGGGTTGGAGGCTGGGTGGTCCATGCTAGCTGCTAAACTTACACAGCTGCTGCTGCTGTGCCTGCCGTTGGTTAAGCATGAATAAAGACTGAGCTGTGGGGTAACATGTTGCTGAAAGCCCTCTGTTGTGGGACATGAGCCTCTGAACCCTTTTTTTTTAACAGAAATCTCTTGACTTCATAGCAATTTCTGCAAAGTCAGCAAAATAAGTCCACCATCCACTTTATTAGTAACACTTCCATGTACTTCAACTTACTGACCATGTAGAAACGGCTCCTCTTACGTCCACTCACTGGCCCCTTTATAAGAAACACCAACCTTTATGTCCACTCACTTGCCACTATATTAAATATACTTACCATATATGTCCACTTTCTGGCTATTTTAATAGAAGCATTGACTTTTACGTCCACTCTCTGGCCACTTTTTTAGAAACCAGCTACCTTCATGTTAGCAGACCTCATGATAAAGTTCACCTGTACTGGGTTCACTAGAGTTCACTAGAACTCCTAAGTTCACTAGATATACTACATGTCTAAAGTTTGGAGTCAATGTTTTTAATAATTTAAAGTCAATTTTTAAGGCAGACAAGAATATAAAATGATTCCAATATACTTGTCTTGTGCAATCAGATGTGTCCAGACAGATTAGTAGAGCCGGAGAGGACAGGTGATTCCAAACTTTTGATTGGTGAATGCTAGTGTACGCCTGGGTGATGGAGACGGGATAGGTTCTATATTCGGACTGCGTGAGGGTGGCACATTAGGACGCTTACGGAGCGCTCATCAGGTTCATCGGAGACGCTCCACCCTGCCCACAGCGCTCTCGATGGAAATTTCACTGATTGTGGAGAGTGCTCATTTGCTGAGTGCTGCTGTTAGGGACGCTTGACTTCGGCGCGCCAAGCGTAAATCCTAAGTGGCATGCGATAATAGCGGCCTTTGGCGACTGTCGTTTTGGAGAGGCTAGTACTGTGTTAGAGATTAACACTTTTTTCAAGGGAGAGATTGAAAGACAGGCGAGAAAGGCGCAAACTGTGAAAGACAGTAAGGTGCAATATACAGTATGTCCATAAATATCTACACAACACTTCCACTTATTATGGATTTGGCTGTTTTGAGTTAGCAGTACACTTGCCCATTGTTGATAAAGGTGCGAAAATGCATGCACACAGCCTTGAAATCTTAGAGAAAAGCAGTGCTAGTAGAACAGGGTACTCTAGAGCAGCCGGTACCATATACATATGCTTCACTGTAGAGCAAAGGATTTCTCTTCTCTGGAGTGATGAAGTTCCACTGAACACTTCAGAGATCAGTTGTGAGAGATGAAACTCCACTGTACATTTTTGGAATGAGTTGAAGTGGTGAAGCTCTTTTAAAAACCTTTGGGAATGATGAAGGTCCCCTGAACATCTTTGTTGGCAAAGATTATTAAGTTGGCAAGCTGAAATCCCATCGAACACCTTTGGGATGAGTTGGAGAGATGAGTCTCCACTGAACTTTGAACACCTTTGGGACAAGTTGGAGATGAAGCTCCAATTAACTACTTTGGGACGAGTTGTAGTGAAGAAGCTTCAATTTAACTACTTTGGAGCGATTTGGTTACATTGGGAAGAAAAAGCTCTGATTCACTCTTTTCCTATGAGTTGGAGTGATGAAGCTCCAATGAACTACTTTTGGATGAGTTGCAGGTTGAGTTGGAAAGACAAAACTCAGAATTCATGTCCTATGAGTTGGAGTGATGAAGATCTGTTGAACATCTTCAGATTGAGCTGGAGGTCAATGGTGTTCCACTGAGCAGTTTTAGGTGAGTCAGAGTGATGAAGGCCCACTGAACTCCTTTGGGATGAGTTGGAATAAGAAAGCTCCACTGAACACCTTTCTTTTGGCTAAGCTGGAGGGATGAAGCTCAATTCATGAACACCTTTAGGTTGTGTTGGAAACACCAGTGAATTTCTTTGGGATGATCTGGAGTGATGAAGCTCTGTTGAACGCATCAAAGATGAAACTCCACTGTACATCCTTGGAATGAGTTGAAGTAAAGAAGCTCCAATGAAATACTTTGAAATGAATTGGAATAATGAAGCTCCAGTGAACTACTTTGGGATGAGTTGGAGTGATCAAGCTCCAATGAACTACTTTGTGATGAGTTGGAGTGATGAAACTCCAAATAACTACTTTGGAATGAGTTGGAGTGACGAAGCTCTATTGCACACCTTTGGGATGAGTTGGAGTGATGAAGCTCTATTGCACACCTTTGGGATGAGTTGGAAAGTCCCAGTGAACTTCCTTGTTACAAGTTGAAGCTCTGTGGAACACCTTCAGGATGAGCTGAAGGTCAAAAGTGTTCCACTGAACACTTCTGAAATGCATCAGAGTAATGAAGCCACACTAAACTCCTTTGGGACAAGTTGGAATAATGAGGCTCCATTGAACACCTTTCTGGTGGATGAGCTCAGCTGAACTTCTTTTGGATGAGCTGAAGTAATTAAACTTTATTGAACACCCTTGGGTTGATTTGAAAAGACAAAGCTCCAGTGAACTCTTTTGGGATGAGTTGGAGTGATGAAGTTCTGCTGAATACCCTTGGGACGAGGTGGAGTGCCATCTGTTATGCAGAACTAACCACCCACCATTATTGAAAACATTGATTACTGAGGTTCCTGGCCTCACTAACAGTCTGAATTGCTTCACATCCTACCAGCAACATTCCAGCATCTACTGCAAAGACTTCCCAGAGGAGTAGAGGTTATTACTGTGGCAAAAGGGGGGCAACTTGCTGTTAATACCCTTGATTTTAGAAGAGATGTTGGACAAACAGGCGTCTGGGGACTCTTAGACATTTTAGCAGAATGTATCAGTGTATCTTAGCCAAGGAGAAAGAGTATATTACTTGGAGCTTGTGAGTATATGGGTGTGTGTTCTCTGCTGGAGCTTCTGCTCGCTCTGAGGGCTGTGATTGGCTCAGCAGGGAGGGATGAGGGAGAGGTCGATGAGGAGGAAATAAACTAAACTTCATCTCCTGCTTGCATCCCCCCACCATTCAGACACACCCAAGCACTCAATGCTCTCTGACACAAACACATCCATGTAAGGCTTATACACGTCCAGCCAATTAGAGTCTTGCTCTCTCAGATGCAATCGATGCCTGACCTGCCACGACACATCTTGGTACCCATCCTTTTTACAGAATAGAGGTGTAAAAATGTATCAGTACGTAGTGGCACATTGATCTGAAGGTGACGATCAATTTTGGAATGTCAGAATTGTTTGTAATCAATTGTAATGTTGTGCACCACATAGTCTGGTTGAGCACGAGTTGTTCACCATACTCGCGTCATTCTGAGGAGCAGGAATTATTGCTTAATTCAAAGCTGATGGAACAACTTTTTTGGCGGAAGGAACTGCTGATTTTAGAAATGTTATTTTGAAACAATGTCCAGAACTTGTGTGCTTGTTTGCTCGAAATTCTACTGCAACCAATCACAGATGTGAAGTTATTCGGTTACATTTACAGCATTTGGCAGGCGCTCTTATCCAGAGCGACTTACAGTTTGATCATTTTACACAGGTAGGCAAAGGTAATGTTTGGTAGAGATGTTACCCACTACACTACACCAACACTACTATTATTCACCTCTGCTGTTCTTTTGCGGCGAAATGTTGATTCTTAATGCCCTGAATCGCTTTTGAAAGAATCTTAATCGAATCATTGCAAGGTGAGAGATTTGCCCCTCTGATAGAGGAGTAGTCTATAGAGCTCAGAGCTAAAGCTGGACTCAGCCTCAGCAAACCCACCAGAACGCCTTACATTAGATGAACTAATTCCCCTCCGTTGGTTCACTACAAATGAAGCAGGTGGTCCACAACCCAAGAATAGTGCCTGGAGACTCGAGGGGCTTGGTCACGTTCAATGGAGCGGCAGACAGACAGAAGTTGAATCTTAACACCAGGCCCTTTTTCGATCAGCTCGAGGTCTTATTGGACTTGTCTTCCCTGAGGGCTACTTAGAGCCAAGCTAGGGCAGAGAGAGGGGAAGATGGACAAGAAATAGAAAGGATGAGTGAGTTGGCCAGTGGATGCAACCTGCAGAAGATGCGCTCACGATTCTTGATGTATTTATTAGGCCCCCAACTAGGGTCAGCGGTGCAAGGTTCGGTACATTTTCACAGGAAATCAAAAGAACTGGCTTGTCTTTACAGGGGCCGTCTTTGCCCCAGGCAAGGGTAGGCAGCCACCTAGGGCCCTCATGAGCCAAGAACCTGATCAAATGCAACTCGTCTCTATTGTATATTGTGTTGATGTTAAATAATACATATATACAATATGTAATAATACACAACACACACTGACTCCTTGTTTCTATGCTCATCGTCCATTTTATCAGCTCCACTTACTATATAGATGCAATTCTACAATTACAGACTGTAGTCCATCTGTTTCTCTGTGTACTTTGTTAGCCCATTCTTTAGTGGTCAAGACCCTGAGGGACCCTCACAGAGCAGGTACTATTTGGGTGGTGGATCATTCTCAGCACTGCAGTAACGCTGACGTGATGGTGATGTGTTAGTGTGTTTTGTGCTTGTACGAGTGGATCAGACACAGCAGTACTGCACTGAAAAAGCAGACATAAGAAGCCAGAGAGATTCACGGTCCCATACCAAGAGCAATAGAGTCCTATTCATCAAAAGGGCTCAATACAATCTGGTCAGATTGGACAGGGGCAATAAGAACTAGTGGACCAACCGTCCAGTTGGGGAGTCACTTGTTTTAGTGAATCTATACTGAGTGATTTCCAAATTATCTGAGCAGACAGATTAGGTTTATTAAAAATGCCTGGGCCTTTATTGGTCTGTGCCTGCCGCCACTTGCACAAAGGGACCATTGTGAGGAAAGCATCACAAACAGTGAGACCAGAATAAAAGAGAGAGCAAGAGAGCCATTGGCCACTGGCTACACAAACGTCTCTCGTTGTTGTGTTATGAGTCATATGAGTCATAGCCTCTATTATTGTCTCATGAATATTGAGTTGCACTGGCTGTTTTCTATTATATCACAGAAATGATGTCATCCAGCAGACCGTACGTAAATGTTGCAGCGCTGAATCAACATTAAATGGCTGTATTGTTGTGGCGTGGGGGTGTGCAGCTACTGGTCTGTGATATATATTAGAATGAAGAATGTAATGCAAACCTCCATCATCCTCTGACAGTTAACCGCCATCGCCCTCGCACTTCCACCGGCGCAGCTCATCACCCCATGAAAACCTTTGTGTGATTTGAGCCGTCCATAACAAGCTGGAAAGGTTCGCGCGTTGTCTGCTTGGAGATGTGGAGGCGTCTGAGCCCTTTTCTGACAGAGGGAAAGGCCACAAGCGTCATTTCATCTGCTGGGAAATGAATTCTTGTGATGTTTGTACACCTGTGATGACACCTCACCACTGTTGAATCTACTTGGCTTGGGATGTGAAGTCTAATTCTTATATTAAGAGATTTAATATCAGCCATAAATGAATGCATAATGTTTAACAGAAACGAGTTTCACACCTAATACAGTATTGTTATGCACAAATGTGATGGCGCATGCTAAAAATATAGTAGCAGAAGCTAGAAAGCATGTTACATTGTTCAAAACTTGCTGAGGGAAATCTCGCTGAGGGCTTCGAATGAGCTAATGCTAATGTGCTTTAAATGTTTTTTTTTTTCATGGCCAGTGCAGTCTAATTATGCCCAAAAATGAATGCATATTTGTTTAACAGAAACAAATTTTTCGCCTCATAAAGCATCATTATGCACAGATATGATGGTGCTAGCATGCTAAAAATATAGTAGAAGAAGCTAGCAAGCAGAGGTGTGCAATTTACAGCATATTACATTGTTCAAAACTTGAGAAATCTTACTGAGGGCCTTGAATGAGCTAATGCTAATCTGCTTTAACTCGTTTTTTTCATGGACAGGGATGTGGAGTCTAAGTCTGATATTGAGGGTCCATAAATTAATGCATTTTGTTTAACAGAAACACGTTTCTCACCTCATCAAGCATGATTATGCACAAATATGATGGTGCTAGCATGATAAAAATATAGTAGCAGAAGCTAGAAACTACTTTGTTCAGAACTTGCTGAGGGAAATCGCTCTAAGTGCCTTGCGTGAGCTAATGCTAATGCTAATCTGCTTTAACTCATTTTTTCATGTGCAGTCGAATTCTCATACTAGGGTATCCATACAAGTTAATGAATGGATATTTGTTTCACAGAAACACTTTTTTACCTCATAAATTGCCATGGCGATCAAATTTGATAAGCTGGTGCTCACATGCTAAAATATAATAGCAGAAGCTAGCAAGCAGAGAACTTGCTGAGGAACGCTAATGCTACCAGTGCAGCAGTGGATGGTGGTGACTCTTCGTCTTCTATGCAAAGTAATTCCACCTCAGTGGACGGTCTGCCAGCATGCTTGTTCAGGTGACATTGAGAAAAGTGAAATATATTCTCATTGTTTGGTTCTTGCTAACAGCTAGCATTTAGTCGAATTACAGCTGCATTATCTCTCATTCATGTCCTACACAATACGTTCTTGGCAAAGCACTCAAGCAAAACTGCCACACTGAAGTGCTATTAAAACGTAATGGCAGACGTTCTGAGCTGCGACGTACCAAATACTCGAGATTTCCTCATTTAAATACAGGCGCCTAGAACGATTAACTGAGTACCCGGGTACCCACACACGTCCCTGGTCATGGAACTGTGTCCTAATCTCAACTTGATGACTAAATAAAGACATGAAGGACAAGGAAAATCACTGAGGTCACTCAAGCTTCCTCATGAGCACAATAAGAGAAAGCCAACTTCTATTCACTGTTTTTCAGTTTGACAGGGGAAAAATGTTTGTTCATCAAAGTAAATGCTGGGTTGTCACAGCTAGCAAGCAGTTGCCTGTGGCGACAATAGGCCTTTCATATCACTGTCATTTGAACTGCAAAGTTGTTAAGCACTTGGAGTAACAGTGTTGCAGCATACATGCTACATGCAAGCTAACAGCTAGCTAACCAAGCTAACCAAACAAACCAAAACTCACAAACCAGCAAGCTTTGAGCAGCTGGTGTTAGTAATGATGTTGAAGTAGAGGATAATTATAGTACCTTACTTTTGCATACAGTCTTAAAAGATGGTTCTTTAGTAAAAGCAAAGGTTCTATTTAGAATCATGAGGCACCATATAGCACCATTTCATGCTTAACACCCTTAAATCCCAGGTTTATTACATGCTAAGGTTTATTATTCAGTACCTTCGGGGGCATACTAGTTATAGAAGTGAAGTGTGGGCCCACCAAGCCTTTCAAGGGGCTAAATGGTTCTTTGCATGAAGTGGTTCTTCAAATGGAGAATGTGTGATATATGGTAGAACCGTATTGAAAATGGTTCAATATGGCATCTTCTGTTGTTACAGTGTCCAGCTTGTAGCAGTAGACAAACCCCTCTTTGGTGCTATATAGAAACACTTTTGAAAATATTCTATGTAGAACCATGTAACACATTCTCCATCAATCTGAAGAGCCATTTCACCATACAAAGAACCATTTAAGCATTGGTTCCATGTACATGGTTCTGTATTGGACTGTTCCCCTTATTAAAGACCTCTGAAGAGCCATCTTTTTTTTTGGTAGCTTATTTATTAGCATTTTGGCTACCTAACGGTCTCGTAATTCAGAGGACACTAAAATTCAAGGAAAATCAAAGGAGTTTGCCCCCCTTTGCTGCATTAACATCTACATTTCTAAGAAGGCCTTACACTAAATGTTGGAAAGTTGCTGTGAGGATTTGATTGCATTCCAGACTCCTTCCAGAGGTACTGGATGGAGCGTGATCTCTCCAGAGAACGCAGTTCCACTGCTCCACAGCTCAATGTTGGGGGGCTTACACCCCTCTAGCCAACACTTTGCATTGGGCATTGTGACTTTATTCATGTGCAGCTGCTCCAGAACGTCCTGTTCTATCAGCCAGTGCTTTTCTATGGTAATTCCACTAGCTGAACTCCTGTCGGAATATGTATTGTGCGTAGTTAGCGATGCATCTAATTCCTTCCTGTTGTAAAAAGTGACTCTCATTTGATTTAATTACTCAAAAATGACTGTTAAACAAAAATGTTTTTATGCACTGTAACCAGAGTAGCTGTGATTTGTTTCTTGCCACTTCTGGCTATGTGTTGTTGTCACTGTTTGGATGATCTTCACTCCAAAGCTAATTTCCTCTTGAGGGACAATAAATTTGAGTGAATAAATGAATGAATGAGCGAGTGGGAAGACCTTTGCTTCACTAGTTCGGAAGAGCGACGATCCCAGCAGCCAATCGATTAAAGTCCCTCTGCGCGGCCCTGACAGACGGACGGCTAATTGAAGAGCAGCGTGACCATAAGACAAATTGACTCAATCAAATTTGCTTTGAGAAGAATGGCTGTTAGGGGTGCGTACACACACCCACCCACACACCCCCTCTCCTATACCCACCCAGATACACATGCACAGGCAAGCGAGATGAGCTCTAAACAAATACTGTAATTTAGTCAGAGACGGAGATGGAGAGGGAGAGATAAACGAATCTGTACAGATAGAGATGTGTGTGTTCTGCGAGAGAGACCCAGAGAGAGGGTGAGTTATGGTACAAGCGACAGTCAGATTTAAAATCTTACTTTTGCTCGAGTTCGGATTCAACAACTTTAAGACCGTCACTCATTCTGCGTCTGCATCTTGCCTTTCCTTGCAGTTTTGTCATTAATTTTTCAGAGCCCTTCTGGTTTGTGTGCCTGCAGCTTCTCTGCTGTTATCCCTCCATCCCTTTGTCACTTTACTGCTTTCTTTGCCTCTTTCAGTTACTTTCCTTTGGCTGCGGTACAGTACCATTGTTTATTGTGCATTATAAATCCTGAGTGTGCATGTTTGGGCCCAACTAATATATCAGTTGGCAGGTAATATCGGCTAGGGGTGGGCAATGTGACAATATTTTTATTGTTACCGTGAAAGATTACACTGCAAAGGTTCTAGCTTCGGACTTGGTGCTATAGCATGAGCAGGAGCTAGTAACCTTTGGTTGTGTTTGCTTGAGATTGAGCCGTGTCGTCATGTTGGGGGCAACTAAGTATCAACAGCTAGGAAGTTGTACATATATATATATATATATATATATATATATATATATATATATATATATATATATATATATATATATATATATATGTATGTGTATATATATATATATATGTATATATATATATATGTGTGTGTGTGTGTGTGTGTGTGTGTGTGTGTGTGTGTGTGTGGCATACTTTCAACAAGGTGTTGGAAACGTTCCTCAGAGATTTTGGTTGGTTATTTGAGTTACTGCTGCCTTTCTATCATCTGGAACCAGTCTGCCCATTCTCCTCTGACCTCTCACATCAACCAGGCATTTTCGTTCACACAACTGACCGCTCACTGGATATTTCCTCTTTTTCGGGCCGTTCTCTGTAAAGCCTAGAGATGGTTGTGTGTGAAAATCCCAGTAGATCAGCAGTTTCTGAAACACTCAGACCAGCCCGTCTGGCACCAACAACCACGCCACGTTCAAAGTCCCTTAAATCCCCTTTCTTCCCCGTTCTGATGCTCGGTCTGCACTTCAGCAAGTTGTCTTGACCACCTCTACATGCCTAAATGCATTGGGTTGCGGCCATGTTATTGGCTGATTAGCTATTTTTGTTAACAAGCAATTGAACAATTGAATTGTGTACCTAATAAAGTGACCGGCGAGTATATATTGCTGTTGTCAGAATAAAATCTCAGTTTTTGACATTCTTTTGTTTTGACAGTTTTTGACATTCTTTTAGGATTTGTCCCAATAACAGTGATTTATTTATATGTGTGTGTATGTATATGTATATATATATATATATATATATATATATATATATATATATATATATATACACACACACACACACACACACACACACACACTACTCACAAAAAGTTAGGGGTATTTGGCTTTTGGGTGAAATTTATGGAAAATGTAAAAAATTCATGCTACAGTGATATTATATCATGAAAGTAGGGCATTTAAATAGAAACATGCAATAGTGATTTCTTCATCTCAAACAATTTATTAAAAAAAAAGCCAACAACAGTGGTGGGTTTACCCCAACAAAAAATGTCAGTGTCTCAGTAACTTGTCATGTGTCCCTGAGCATCAATTACAGCTTGACAACGACGTCTCATGCTGTTCACAAGTCGACTTATTGTCTGCTGAGGCATGGCATCCCACTCTTCTTGAAGGGCGGCCCTCAGGTCACTGAGGTTCTGGGGTACAGAGTTACGAGCCTCTACTCAGCGACTCAGCTGATGCCATAGGTTTTTCTATCGGATTCAGGTCTGGAGAAAGTGCAGGCCACTCATTTGAGGTACCCCAGTCTCCAGCAGCCATTCCCTAATGATGCGACCTAGATGAGCTGGAGCATTGTCGTCCATGAAGATGAAATTAGGCCTGTGTTGTTCATGCAGAGGCACAATGACTGGATTAATGATGTTATTCAAGTAGTATGGGCTTGTCACTGTACCATTCACAAAGTGTAGGGCAGTTCTGTATTGACTAGACACACCTGCCCACACTGTAACACCACCACCTCCACCTTGCTGTTAAGCAGCTTGAAATATACTGTTATATGAGATTCTATTAGTATTTTAGTATATTTGTGTGTGTGTGTGTATGTGTGTATGTGTGTGTGTGTGTGTATGTATATGTATACATATATATATATATATATATATATATATATATATAAACATCCATATATTGCATGTATTATCGGTCGCCACGGTTACTGGGATTTTCAAGTCATTTAAATCAGTATTGGACAAATTGGGCCTGAGTGTGTGTTTGCGCTTGTTTGTCCCCTCCTTGAAAACAGAGAGGGATAAACAGAATTAGACAAATGAAAGCTCGGCCATCTCCCTCTCCTCTGCTCCTTTCTCTCTCCGCACCATTCCATCCATCTTTTGTTCCCTTATTCACCCTTTGCCCTTCTTCTCCCTCTCTCACTCATCCACCCTACCACCCCCCACCCCTCCCACCACCCCCCGACACTTTGGCGTTCGAAGCTTGAAAGTTGCCATTTGAATAATCGTGTTTGTCCTGCTTAATGGCGGACTCAGCGCGCATGGCTTATCTTTCATAAACACTCTTACTCTTCCCTCTATCTCGCCGCCTCTCTCTCTCACTCTCTCGGCTGCCACATCCGCATGATTTATTTTGACCCCCCCCCCCGAGCTAATGAAAAATCGCGTCGAAACAAACTGCGACTAATACGGAAAAGAAACACTAGGCTGGACTTTTCTTTTGCTGGCTTTGTGAGAGCCGAGCATTAGAAAGTGAGTCTGAAGGCCAGTCCTCAGGTGTTGGACCGATTCTGGAAAATAAAGGCATTCCTAGACTTCTCCACTGCATTTAGCCTCGGAGCAATCCTCGAAAGTCTGTAAAACGTTGAGAAAAGTTTCTACTGGCAGCCCCTCAAACCCTCAATTTAACTCGAGGGAGGGTGTCTACAGAACTGTAGAATTCAGGCAGCACTGTATCCTGAGATGCATTTCAATTTTCAGCGCAGACCTGTTGGTAGGAAAGTGGTCAGATTGCCATCTGCTGTTTGCGCTGAAATTGCAAGTTAACAATGAATTGGAAGTGCTGCACTTTGCAGGTTGTATGGCATATCGTGCCATGTTGCCCCCAAATTCAGTTCACTGTATGGCCACTTTATGGTCAAAACTATGTGGACACGAGACCATCACACCTATATGAGCTTGTTGGATGTCCTTTTCCAAAATTATGGCCATTAATATGGAGTTGGGCCCTATTTAAGTTCCCCCAGAAACGGGGAAATTCCACCTCTGCATTTAACCCATCCGTGAAGTGAAACTCCACATACACACACACTAGGGGCAGTGAGCACACTTGCCTGGAGTGGTGGGCAGCCCTATCCACGGTGCCTGGAGAGCAATTTGGGGTTAGTTGTCTTGCTCAAACACACCTCAGTCATGGACTGTCGGCACTGGGGATCGATATTTACAGCCATAACAGACTCTACTCTTCTGGGAAAGCTTTCCCCCAAATTTTTCGATGTGCCCATTCAGTCAAAAGAGCATTTTTCAAGTCAACTCGTCAAACCATGGTTTTGTGGAGCTTTGAGCACAGGGCCTTCCTCAAACTGCTGCCACAAAGTTGGAAGCATATAATTGTATTTTGTTCTTGTCTTATTATGCTTAGCATTCACACTGGAACTAAGTGGCCCAAACCCTGAAAAACAGCCCCAGCCCATTATCCCTCCGCAACCAAACTTTACTGTTGGAACTATGAACTCCAGTAGGTAGTGTTCTCCTGGCATCTGCCAAAAACAGTCCTTTCTCCATCAGACTGACAGATAGTGAAGTGTGGCAAATGTGGCCATCTATGACAGTGCCACATTAAATTCTTCAGCACAACCAATTCTGCTGCCAGTGTTTGTCTATACAGACTGCATGTGCTTGATTTTATACAGCCGTTATCAATAGATGTGGTAGGAACACCTGAACCTAAAAATTAATGTACACTGTTGAGTTCCAACTCGCAATAAAAGAGAAATACAGTTTATGAGCATTTCTCCAAAATAGACTATGACATCTTCATCATACACCTGCGAAGCAGCATCTAGTACCATGGAGAGGTACAGCTTAGAACATTCATGATGTAGTAATCACACATATATTAGTCACTGTTGAGCAGCACTACATTTTGCTTTAGGTGGTGATGCAATAAAACGATGTCATAGTTAAGATAGATTTCAGTCTTCACAGCTGTATGGCTCACCAAATATTCTGCAGTTGCATTGTATTCATTTGTATTTGTGTGGTTACAAAATGAGCTTAGCTCATTTAAAAAAAAACCCTTCAGATGTTTTCCAATGGCAGTGTGATGGGTATTCAAAATGTTCTGAAAGCAACCAGCAAATGACTAAGCTCTGAACTTTCTCTCGCCATGGCTAAAAGCTAACATTACCCTCTTCATTTTAGGAGAGCCAGTTTATGTGGAGCCTGGCCACTTCCTATTCCCCCCCGTTATATCAAAAACATCTCATTGGCTGTTCGCTCTCACTGACCTTATGGACCTACACGAGGCACCACTTTAAACTCCTATAACTCGATTTTAAATGCTCTTAAAAATATAACAGTGGTGTTAAAATGTTTTATGCAGTTCTATGATCAGGACATAAATGTATTCTTTTACATTAAAAATGTTTAAGCATTCATAAACTACAATTTTGCTGAAATGCTCCATATCATCCCATTCACTTTGGACTCACTTTCCCTCTAACGTTTAAGACACCCAGAAGACTTTGCAGAGTGGTAGTTCTCCTCTCTACAAGTTCTCTGATTTTATCATTCTTTTTGCATGTCAGTTGCAAATGAAGTCAGTAAACTGGGCCCAAACTCTTGAACCTAAAGTAAAAGGTAGGTAACTGCAACTAATGTTAGCTTAGCTCACCCTGATACCACAGCACTGCGCTAGTTGGCCATGTGTAGCTTGGCTGTTAGTAAGTTTAGTTAGCTACCTAGCGTGTTTGCAAGAAAAATGTAGTGTCTCACACTTCCTACAGCACATAATCACTCATATTAGGTATGAGAAAGTTATCGAGAAATGGAAATGGAAATAGTGGTTGGACGTTTACAACAGCATATTTCAAGCTGCTTTTAGCACAACATGGGAAAATGTAATTTGGTGCGTTCGGGTGGCCATGTGTCTTTTGTGAGGTGGTCAGCCCCATTATTTTTTCACCCACCCGTGTTCTGGCTTGTCGGAATATGAGTGGGAAAAAGATAATTCTCTTAAAGTGAGCGAGAGAGGAAGAGCGCGATCTGAGCTGCTCCAAATGAGATCACAGAGCTCCCTCTGAGCATCCAAAATTAAATGAAAGGTGGAAAAACGTTGCTGCTGTGTGGTTTCTCCAGTGAAGTAGTTGTGCTGGCTTGTTTCTTTCTTTCCTTTTAGGCTCATAAAGCTCACCAGCTCACTCTCTCACTCTTGTTCGGCTCATATGAGTGGGGGTTTTGCTAACACTCCAAAAATAACTGACTAGCACAACCCAGTTCACACCTACTAAAGCGCCGTTAGTTGAAATACATGCTGCTGAAGAACATGAAAGAATTTTCATTAGCATTTTCATCCTCATTGGTGAGGAAATTGGTTGGATATTGTTTCTGTAACCCTGTCACCCATCCCAGCATTCAATCTGAGACGTTTGTGCCGCTGTGTGGTTTCATTAGCAGTGGATGCTAAATTTGTTTAGGATGCAAAGAGAGCTGAAATGAAGATACACTCACTGGCGTAGTCTGTGTGGGTATTCTGCAATTAGTTGACCCCCCCAGTAATGACAGGTCTCTTCTGCTGTTACCAGGAAAAACCTACAGATGTTGTGAAAAAAGATTATTAAAATTAAAAAATTAAAAAGATTATTTAAATGAAATTCATTAGATGTTCTAACGTAGAATAATGCCTTATATGATACAATAGGTTTTGCATACTTGGTTCTTGCATACTGTTTGGGTCAAATGTGCCCCGTTTAAAAGTTTCGCAGCAGTAAAAGGACTATAAATATTCTATTTATGCAGCATACAATCTTCTCAATATGATTAAAAGATGGGATTGAGCCAGGTCCTGTCAGTGGATCTTAAAGCTGTAGAATTGTTCCAGGGCATGTCCTCTTTTTGTTTGAATGGAAAAGGGTTCACCCGAGGTGACGGGAAATATCGGTCTGATTCTGGAGCCAGATTGGACTGGGTTCCAGTTGTGACATAAGTCCTGCCTGCTAAGCAGGCTCCAGTAGGCCTTAGGCCTTTGTAACAACATCAGTGCCCATGTTGGCAAGGCTTGCACCTGCACACTCAGACAGAACAAGAGAAGAACAAAACAAACCCATCAATTCCCCCAAAAAAAGAAAAGAAAAGAGTTCAAAAGACACCATGAAACTGCCATTCCTGCCTCGTACCCCCCGTTTCGCTCTTCACACATCGATTTGCTTCAGCCAGGACTGCTCGCTTTTCTGCACTAGAGGTTGTTGACCTATTATTTCAGGAAGATGACTTCCAGGAGAAGGGAGAAGACCACCGTGAGGAACAGGATGAAGAATGAAAGCTGGAGAACAATTTAGAGCAGAATGTGCATGGATAGATGGATCAATAGAGGCATTGAGAGATAGGTAGATAGATGGATATAACTGATGTATAGATAGATGTACTGATGGATGGAGGGATAGACGGATCGATATATGCATGTAGGAATTATCAGATTTTATGCTGTGAAAAAGTATTTGCCCCAGTTTCTTCTATTTTTTTTTCTCATTTGTCACAATTAAATGTTTTCGGTCATACAGTTCATTTTAATATAAGACAAAGACAACATGAGTGAACACAAAATACAGCTTTTGAGTGATCGTTAGATTTATTGAAGATAAAGATTTCCAAATTCAAACATATTTTCTCTTGTGAAAAAGTAACTGTCCCCATAAACCAAATAACTGGTTGTGCCATCCTTGGCAGTTACAGCTGCAATCAAACATTTGTGCTTACTTGCGATTAGGAGAATTTTGGCCTATTCCTTACAGAATTGTCTTACCACAGCATCCCAGGTGAATTCCAGTCAGGACTCTGACCTGGCCACTCAAACCCTAATTTTGTTTAGCCATTCCTAAGTGGATTTGCTCATGTGCTTCAGATCATTGTCCTGCTGCATAACTTAACTGCGCTTGAGCTTTAGGTTACAAACTAAAGGGAAGTTTTCTAATAAAGAACAGAATTTATGGTTTATGTTGTCTAGGTCCTGCAGAAGCAAATTATCCCCAGGCCACCACACTACCACCACCATGTTTTACTTTTGGTATGATGTTCTTATAGTGAAATGCAGTGTCCATCTTTGACTCGTCAGTCCACAGAATACTGTCACAAAAGTCTTGAGGGTCATCTAGATGTTTTTGGCAAATGTGAGACAAGCGTTTGTGTACTTTTTGGTCAGCAGTGCTTTGTGCTTTGCAGCTGTCCTGTGCACATTGCCCAGTGTCTTTCTTTTTGCAGAGTCATGTACACTGACCTTTAGATGTTCGCCTGGGTTCTTTTGTGACCTCCTGGGGAAGTCGTTGATGCACTCATGTTGAAATTTTGGTAGGCCAGCAACTCCTGGGAAGGTTAATCTCTTCCAGATTTTCTCCATTTGTGGATAATGGCTCTCACTGTAGTTTGCTGGAGTCCCAGACCGTTACCAATGGCTTTGTCGCCCTTTCCAGACTGGCAGATTTCACATTGCCAGACAGGTTCTATTTCAGTGATGTTTAAATGTAACAGGTCTGGCAGTAGTCATGTCCAGGTGTGGCTAATGAAATCAAACCCAACACTTAAATTTCGTTGATTGATTTTATTGCTAAGGGGGCAATTACTTTTTCACTGAAGGCCAGGTAGGGCTGAACATCATTTTTCCTTTAATAAATGGAAACAGAAGAAATTTTCCACAGCACTATTGGATGGATGGATGGATGGATGGATGGATGGATGGATGGATAGATAGATAGATAGATAGATAGATAGATAGATAGATAGATAGATAGATAGATAGATAGATAGATTCATGGAAAGATAACTGGATGGATAGAGGGATGCATGGAGGGATAGACAGTTGAAAGAATGGACATATTAAAAGATGGATGGATAGGTAAACATATAGATGGATGGATAGATTGGTAGATGCATGGAGGGATGGATAGATGATTATAAAATGAAAAGAAGGATAATTGATGGACAGATAGAAGTATAGCTGGATGGACAGCTCAGTTGATGCTTAGATTGAAGCATGGAGGGATAGATAGATGGATGAATGGAGAAACGGATCAATAGATGGATAGAAAGATAGACATGAATGTTAGAAGAATGATAGATGATGGAGAAATGGTCTGATATTTTAGTTAAATGAGATGTTTAATGGGATTTTTAAAGACAAGTACAGGTGAATATTATGCACTTGTTTATGTTGGTCAAAATGAGAAAAAGTGCAGTTCAACTAGAGGTACAAGGATAATTGTAGGCTTCTGTTAACCAATAAAGTTAAGTGCCCATTTTATTCGGCTCATAGTTCACAGTGTAGTTCAATAACATATTCAGAGTAATGATGTATTATTGTGACATTAAAATGCTCACTGCAAAAACAAGAACATCCTTGCCATTGTTTCTCCAAGACAGACCAACTGAAATATTTATGGCTATGTGGTGTTTTCAGTCTTTTTCAGTTTCGGTTGTTCTGATCTTTTTTGTTTCTTAATTGCTGGAATTTAGCTTTGCCTTCCTGAAATAGAAACCAGTGTTCTGCTGTCTGATCTATGCCTGGCATTTTTAACCACCATCATGATCAACTTTCTGGTGAAAACCCCACAGAACTCCATCTGGGAGATGTAAGGAGTAAACATGTCAGTCAGTATTAGCAAAGCTAAAGGGCTTAAAGGCTTGTGATATTTTATGTTTGCCTGCATATTTTTATGTGTAAACCATATTTACTCTAACCAAGAGGAGGTGTGTACAAGGAAGAGAAGTCATGGGGTTAATCAGTGAAATTGAAATGGGAGACAGGTGAGCTCAAAAACACAAATTTGGGAATATAAAACTAAACTGTAATATATGTTGTGATATATGTTTGAGTTTAGGTGGAACCAACCAACCTGGATTAAGGCCTTTTATGACCAGAACTTAGGTAGGGTCAATAAGATGTGGTCCATTTAGTCAAGTAATAACCTCCAAACAGTCTGTCAGGAGTCATGTGGGTCGACCCAAGAGCGCAACGTTGGTGTCAGAAGTGGGGCAGACACTGAAGTATTCAACTTTTAAAAGGGAAGTTAGCTAGCGTAACCGTATGGATGTAC
The DNA here is from genome assembly GCF_015220715.1 of Pygocentrus nattereri. Taxonomy (NCBI): domain Eukaryota; kingdom Metazoa; phylum Chordata; class Actinopteri; order Characiformes; family Serrasalmidae; genus Pygocentrus; species Pygocentrus nattereri. The sequence continues at coordinate 43,592,428 of NC_051213.1, read as the reverse complement.
CCCACTGAACCATATATCTACTTCATTTGTGTTTTCATGAATCCATGTTGTAACTTTAGCTCTATCGTCTCAATTCCTACAGCTGGGCAGCAAGAATTGACCTGCTAATGTTTAAAGTTTCGACCATAGTTGGTGGGATGGTGGGGCGTGGGATGAAAAAGTTGGTTTGGAAAAGTGCTGGGAAATCTCTGTTTACAAGCACTCTGATTCAAATCGAAACTGCAAGTAAAGACAGGCCCACTCTTTTGAGATTAGGTCCATTTACTGTAATTGTGATGCTTATAGTTGGCACGCCGGCTGAGTTTCGATTTGATGCCATTGTTTGGACATGCAGGAATGTTTTTGGGAATTCACCTTAACCTCTTAGCAAGCCATGGACCTGCCTGAAGTTTTATTACATGCTTCTATAAGTAAAGCTCCATTAGTTTGCATTGAAGTCCCTGAAGTTCATATGTAATAAGCCTGGATCGTTAAAGTGTTAAAAAAGCCATGACTGTGGTGCCCATCGTTGTGAATATGTTCAGCGTGATGCAGCATTTCTGTCTGTAATCCAGCAGTGAGCCGAACCGTGCCCTCGGCAGGTGCTCTGGAGGCCGCGCTGTTGCGGCTGCTCGGGCTGCTGGAGGTTATGAGCCGCAGCGATGCGAGAAGTTGAAAAGTCTGCAGCGCTGATGAGATTGTTGTATTTGTACGTTTTCCTTTTTTTTTTTTTTTTCCTGCAGCAGTCTTTGAGGTACCTGGCGCGCACAGGGGGAAGAAATGTATCTGCATACTTTGATTAAAGTGGAGTATTTACTGTGTACGTCCTATTAGTGCCTCCTTTGTACAGCCCATACATACAAATGAGAGCCGTGTGCATGTGGACAACAGTAGACTGCGGATATTTATGCGTCAGATTCTTTCTCACGGCCGCTCTCACTTTCTTTCTCTCTCTTCCTTTATCAAAGAAGGCAAGGCCATGGTCATATTAAAGGGGAATACTCCTGACTTTACAATATTTCTGCCTTTGCTTTGTTATGGAGAAAGTTGCCAAGTCAAAATTGTTCACAATGGTGGTGATAGGAACCAGACGTCTGAAGAGTTTAATTCCCTAAACGCTCAGAAAGTTATTATGCAAACTAAAGTTTCCCTTTCACTAAAAAGTGACACAAATATAGATCAGATCAGCGATGATGTATGGATAATGTTATTTTTGACTGTATATATGAATATCTGTAATATGAGAACAATGCTACTGATACTAATAATACATGTTATATATTACTGGTACATAATAACATATAATAACCCATAATTTTGTATTTACTCTCTCTGTGACAGTGTGTTTTGAATCACCCTCACAGGTGAGGCGAGGAACAGCCGGTGTGTGAGTGTGTGTAACAGGCTTTGTGTGTGTGTGGGTGTGTGTTTATCTGTCAGAATGAGGCTGTGATTTCTCTCGCTGAGAAAAGACTGACAGGTTCATGTACGTGTGTCTGTTGGGATGAGTGTGTGGTGTGTTTGGTGAGGTTGGCATACGAAGAGAATGCCAATGAGGTTTTACATACATCTTGCGATATCATATGTCCATGTTAGAGACGGGCCGATACTGAAACCTTACACCTGGTCACTTTATGTGACTGCTATCTGGATCGTATCTGGATTATCTTCCTCATGGAGATGGATCACAAGCCCAGTGTATTGCATAGAGAGGAGTTTGTCTTGGAGGGGTCTGTCTTGGAGAGATGGATGATAGGCTATAACGTGGCTCAGATGCATCTCAGACCACCTCCTGACGGGGTCTGAGTGGTTGGGGTTATATCCATTTTAAATGCGTCCTGGTGTGTTTACACTTGGATTTCTTGTGGCTTGGCCTCATCCAGACATAATTCTGATACTCAAGAGTCATGAAGTGACCAATAAATGGGGTCCTTGAGTATTTGGCTGATATTGCAAAGAATATTAAATTAGAACTTAGATATAAGTGAGGAAGATTACATTTACGGCATTTGGCAGACGCTCTTATCCAGAGCGGCTTCCAGTTTGATCATTTTACACAGGTAGGCGAAGGTGGTGTTAGGAGTCTTGCCAAGGACTCTCATTGGTTTAGTGTAGGGTGCTTACCCAGGTGGGGATTGAACCCCAGTCTATAGCGTAGAAGACAGAGGTGTTACCCACTACACTACACCAACCAGATAAGTGCACTCACGCTATATTTAAATGCTGTGGCTACACCTCTCACTGAATGTGTCTCAGTGCATGCAAACTTGCTCTGATTTCTGTCGTATTTCTCAGTATGCACAATGCGCGAAAACAGGCCGCAGTACCGGAAATAAGCAAGCAGCGTTGCTATGAGATGCAGCAAAACACAATCTGATTACTGTCTGATTCATGTAGACAGAGTTTCACATTATCTGATTATTCAAGTGCATGTAATTGAGTTAATCTGATTACTGACAAAATCTGATTTTCTGCATTTATTGGATTATTAGTGCATGTAAACGCTACTCATTGTACTAACAGCCTGTTGCCTCTTATTTATAATAGAGCACGTCATTTGATTTGTTATTTAAATAGGTGACTGATTTTTTGTATGTTTTGTTAAAAAATGTGTTTTTCTAACATTTTTTGATTAAGCTGCTGCTTGTATTCAGTCCATGATATGTCTAAAACTTCCTAGAGTGATGTTTTTTTCTCACAAAATCGGTCCTGTCTGGCCGATTGTTATGATTTGAGTAGTAAATGATATTTATTTATTAAGTTTAGGGGTGGGTGATATGGCAAAAATATTATATCACAGTACTTAAAGTAATACACAATATGCTCCACAATATTTATTTTTTTCTAAGATTTAATAAGTTATAACTGATAAACTAGAACCTCTAAAAAACACTGTAAGAATAATAATATATCATACAGCACAGTGTTTTTTAATCAGTGTTTTGTAAACTGTGCTGCAATAAATCCAATTAAACAAGCCTTTTTTGCTTAATTCATAAAGAAACGTAGTTCGTCAATATTGATAATAATGATATCCACATTATGCTCAGCAAAGTGTATTGGGACACATCATGTTAACAATTAAAATATCTTCATATGGCCCACCCCTAACCTAGTTTGATATATAAATAATAAATAACATATAAAAAAGAATAAAAATAAACATGCCATAACAGTAATTGCATGAAAATGTGCAGAGGTATGTTCTTCAAACAGGATAGATGTTCTTAAATGTGCCTTCACTATTAGCAAACTCCTAAATACACTAGCATGCCAATTAGCTAGCTACCGTACTTTGATGTGAAATTTTTCAGTAAGTAAGTAAATAAATTACACATATAGTAGTTACAAAATACAATGTTTTCTTTCATTTTATTTCAGCTTAAGGACATACATTTACTGTCTGTGCTTCTCTTTTCTCTCTTTTTTCTCTCTCCTCCGCTGCCCTGGATCTCTCCTTTACTGCTTATTGGATATGGAATAAAAGGTATGTAAATGAGTTCTCAACACATATAACCAGGTTTTCTGCTTGAAAACTATGCATACTGTACAGTAACAATGTATGAGATCATTATAACAACTATGTTCTAAAATTAAGTCAAAGTCAATTTTCCCATGGGGCTGCACACCTGCAGTTTGTGAAATTTCCACCCTGCTAGATCTGTCCTAGACAACTGTAAGTGCTGTTATTGTGAAATTGTAGCAGGGCTTGGTGTCATGTGGCTCCAGAGCTGCATGCAGCTCTTTTACTGCCCTGTTACAGCTTCACAACAGGATTAGATTTTTAGGTAAAAATAAAATCATCTTCTTTGCAATAAAATAAAGCTCTGCTGATCATTCAAATAGTTTTAACAAAAAATCGTACTCAGGAAGTTTGGTACTCAGACTGCTGGTCTTACATAGCAACACAGACATCAATCTTTGTCAATAGCTAATGAAACAGCAAAGACAAATATTTATAACAAACATCGATAATTTGGAGACGAATGGACTTTTTTGCATTTATAATCACTCCAACTGGTTTCCTGATATGTTTAATCTGCAAAAAGAAACGGTAAAAAGCCTCATTAGAATTGAACGATGAGAGACATTTTACAAGAAACTTCTAAATTTGAGGAAAGGTTTCCTGCTGGAGATGCGAGAAAAGCGGCTATAGCTGAGCTTAAACTTAAAGCAGAGCAAAGTCTGTCTGTGTTTTTTTAATATATATTTTGAGCTTATACAGCTCGTACATCAGCACATACTGAGACATATTTGCAGAATATGGTAAAATGGACATAAAATGATGTCTCCCAAGGTGGTTTAATTTCTGTTGAAAGGACAAAATGGCTCTACTTAACATTTGCGTTGACGACCTCAGAGCTAGGCTATCGTAGACCATGCAAACCCACAGAGCGGGGACAACGACTGCTGAAAAAATTACATTCCATCCAGCTTTTTCTACTTTTTCTACGAGACCTTGTATCGGATCAATGCCATTTCAAGTCTGTATGCATGTTTTTTTTTTTTTTTTTTAATTGTCAGCTGCTCTTTACACTGAGTGGACATTTCATGATGGCTGGACCAAAACAAACACTCTTTTTTTTTTTTTTTGGTCATATTTTTGTATGTTACACTTCTGAACATTGTTTTGCTTCTCTGATCTCCGATTGTTTGAAGCAGCATGTTGCCGAGTGTTTGTGTCTGCACTTTTGAGGCTGGGGAAAGTGTATGTTAGAGCATCAAGTGAAAGGCTAGAAGTTAACTTGTCTGGACAGTCCAGTGAGGTTAGAAAAGGAAGTCTCCTGACGACATGAATTTTCCTGACATATTTGGGCCACGGAGGAGCTGTGAGTGCTGTGTATGTGCGTGTTTTTGTTTATTTGTATATGACATGCAGACATAGACAGACAGTCCCTCTCTGTCTCTCTCTCTCAGCCCCCCTCTCCCGGCTCTGGCCTCAGTGGGCCTTGCTGGTATGACGTTTACGATGCTAATGTGAAGTGGCATCTGAACTTTGGCCTCGAATTAAAGGAATGGTCCAGCATTTTTTAGCCTAAGCTCTGTCTGCCACATCTGGACAGTGATTTCAGTATGTTTACCTGTACTTGCAAAAAGAAAGAAAACTCAATGGGCAGTTAAATCAGCAATTAAACTTTTGAAATGCATGTTATGTCCAGACTATTATGGAGTTCAGGTGTTTTGTTGTGTAAAATTAAGCACACTGCCATGCAATCTCCATAGAAAACACTGGTTCTGCCATAGTCAACTGTAAGTGCTATTATTTTAAATTGAGAATCAACAGAAGCATCAGCTCAGCCACAAAGTGGTAGACCATGCAAACTTACAGAGCTGGCCGTTGAGGGAAAAACCGTTTATCCAGTAGGATCTGCCACAATATCTTTTAGCTCGGGACTAATTTGCGGTGTTGGTTGTGGTAGTGGGCGGGAGACCAGCCCACTGCAGGCGGGAGCGGGAGGAAACGGGCAGCTAATGTGAAGACCACCTTGACCTCAACAGGCAATCAGTTAACCAGTCAGCGCTGCTAATGTGCGGAAATGCATTCAGTGCTGTCTTCCTCTGACTCGTACATGTGCGCTGCTACAGGATGTTCTTCCCCAGCATTAGCGCTGTGGCTCTTTCCTTAAAATTTAATGAAGGGGCTGTATTCTAATAAGCCACCATAATTACTGCTCTAACTCCCACTATTACTCACATTCACTGCTGAGTGCCTGTGTTATTTTTAGATTTTATTAATGATAATTGGCCCAGACATAAACAGTGCCCTTTCCCCTCCTTCATTCTCTCTCTCTCCATCTCTCTCTCTCTCTCTCTCTCTCTCTCTCTCTCTCTATTTCTTTCTCTCCATCAGTCTCTCTTTATTCCTTTCCTTATCTCAACTCTTCTTTCTCCCTCTCTCTCTCTCTCTCTCTCTCTATATATATATATATATATATATATATATATATATATATATATATATATATATCTGCCTATGCTTCTATATTTCTGTCTTTGTCTTAACACTTCTCTCTTTCTCTCTCCCCTAAACTCTCTCCATCTCTCTCCTTATGTTAACCCCCCCTCTCTCTCCCCTGTTCTTTTTCTAGGGACAGAAGGTGTGACATCATATGCTCGTTAGTGTTCTGTTCTAGCTTTCTCACCCTGTCTCGCGCATCTCAGCTCCAGCAGTGTGTGTATGTGTGTGTGTGTGTGTGTGTGTGTGTGTGTGTGTGTGTGTGTGTGTTTGTGTATGCGCGCGCGTGTGTGTGTGCATGTGTGTCTGTCTGTGTTTTCTGGGGAGGCGGGCTGCGTCTGTAAGTGTGTCAGGCAAATTAAATCGTCTTCTCTCACTCACTCACTAGCTGTGTATATTTACACAGACAGACACACACACACACACACAAACACACACACACTTTCATGTACATGTATATGATGTATATACAGACACACTCACCCAGCTTTTCATGCTTCTCCCATCTCTCTCTCTCTTTCTCTCTCTCTCATATTGTTTTCTCTACACATTCTCTCCTGCCTCTCTCCCACACTGATAGTGTCTCTTTCCCCTCCACCCCACTGTTTCTCTCTCTCTCTATACACATCCCCCTGCCTCTCCCCCATATTGCATATTGATCAGTGTCCCCTCCACCTTTCCTCTCTCTCTCTCTCTCTCTCTCTCTCTCTCTCTCTCTTTCTACACATTGTTTTGCTTCTTTCTGACTCTGATCAGTGTTTCTTTTCCCTCCACCTTTCATCAGTGCTCTGTAACATGAGCTCTCTCTCTCTCTCTCTCTCTCTCTCTTTTCAGAAGTGTTTTGGAAACCTTTCAGGACGGTGATTGAAAAGTTGGACACAGATGTTTTAAAACTGTTCAAACCTTTGGTTCCAACACACATTAGAGTTGAATTTGTTTTTATTCAGAGAACTCACTAAGTTTGATCAGTGGAATTGTACAGTTCAGGGTACTCAGTGATGGCAACCATTACTAAAGGCTTGCCGTCCTTTTAAATACCTGTACAGCTTTGTTACTGCAGTCACTCCTGGGTGAACAAAGGGATTACTCCGTAATCTGGTATCATGTATCCATTCAAAGTCCTACTCCTGCCAGAAAATAAAAGCTTGCAGAAGAGCAAAGAAAATCTATAGGATTGCTTACATTGCCGTGGTTCATTTCACAATTTACTGCTTTTCTCTTTTCAATATTTATAGTCAGCCATATCCTTTGCTCTTTTCCTCTAAATCCTCTGCATAAAGAGGTTTATTTTTGTCTTTAAGGATTGTCGCCACACCCTGTTCTTCCTTTTATGTTCTTTCTTTTCTTAAACTCACCCTTTTCCAATATGATGGTAAAGTAATAGGCTTTTAAAAGTCAATGTCTCTCTCTCTCGCTCTCCCTAGCTCTGGTTTCTCGATCCACACCTCCACTCATTCCTCTGTCTTTCTTATCTTCATCCCTCTGTCCCACTCTCTTTCTCTCCACTTTTGTAAGAAATCTCCCGTTCCCAAGCCGAATAAAAGTTTGACCGTGAGAGTGCGAACAAATGAAAGGAGGCAAAATGAGGGGCTGAAAGAAAGAGAGAAAGGGCAACAAATAAAGGGCAGTAACCGGAGAGGAGTCAGGACTGTCCTTCATTTCTGGTCCTCTATTCGCTCTCTCTCTCTCTCTCTCTCTCTCTCTCGCGCTCTCTCTCTGGAGGCCGCCTTCGGAGGCCGTGTGAAAATCAATCACTTCCCTCTTTCGCTCCGTTCTCCTTTCTCCTCTTTCATCCCCCTCCCTGCCTCGCACCCTTTCTCTGCACATCACTCCAGCACATCTTCTGCCTTTCTGAAGTGAATCTGGTGGCGTTTTATGAAGAAAGGACAAATCGTTCTGCTTAAACGCTCGTCGTTTGGACCCGCCAGCGTGAGGAAGGCTAGTGTGTGACCTGATCCACACTTTTAAAGAGGTAGTTCAGTCAGAAATCTGCTTCACTCAGTTCTACTCCTTACCACAAATTAAGTCAACCAGCCAAAGACATGTTTAGCTCCTGAAGCTTCCTTTTTTTAGTTTTGCACTGGAGTTACAAGGCTAATGTTGCTAACAAGTAATGCAAGCTTATAGGCACCTGTTAGCACAAACTACATGCTTGTATCATCAAACTTGCCTTATTTGCAAGGTAAACTCTTTCCAGAGTCTCTGGTGTATTTCAACCACCTGCCTACAACAGCAGGAGCTGTTGAGTTCAGCTGTTCAGTAGCTGCCCATTAGCTTCTATTATAAGTGCGTTTTGAGTCTACAGGTCTTCTGTTCTTTTCTAAGTGTCGCGACTATCAGTCTGCTGTGCTAGGTAGCAATTGTTTCAGTACCTATAGGCAAAAAATGCTGATTCTCACAATTTTAAAAGTGCCCTGATATTAACTACCAAGGCTGGGCCTGCTAGCAATACAAGCTGCTTTTTTGTTTATGGCATGCTAATTTTGATCGGTGAAATCGTACAGTTTAGGATACTCGGTGGTGGAATTGTCACTAATGAAACACATTTTAAATTTCTTGTGTTTTAATGAAAAATGTGATGATTTCATGTGTGCAGCTCTTTTTCATAGTCATGTACCGGCTAGCATTTTTTAGTTCTGCTTGAGATGAGCTAAAATCATCACTACCGAAACAATCACTGCTGAAACAATCGCTACTGAAACAATCGCTACTGAAACAGTCGCTGCTGAAACAATCGCCGCTGAAGCAGTCGCCACTGAAACAGTCGCCACTGAAACAGTCGCCACTGAAACAGTCGCCACTGTAACAGTCTCTACTGAAGCAGTCGCTACTGAAACAATCGCTACTGAAGCAGTCGCTACTGAAGCAGTCGCTGCTGAAACATTCGCTGCTGAAACAATCGCCGCTGAAGCAGTCGCCACTGAAACCATCGCTACTGAAGCAGTCGCTACTGAAGCAGTCTCTACTGAAGCAGTCTCTACTGAAGCAGTCTCTACTGAAACAGTCGCTACTGAAACATTTCAGTGCTTAAGCTTGTTTAAGAAGTGACTAAATGGAATGTTCAGTCATTTCGTTTAGAAAAGCTTAACGTTAAGCGCAAAATGATAGTCCAAAATCCAAATCAGTTAAAAGTCCGAAACATGTTTTCAGCTCTAACAGTTTGGTAGAATGACCCACATACAGCAAAAGCAAACCAACAAACAAGCAAACAAATTAGGGAAACATTATCTAGGCCCACTGTGGGTGGCTCTGGGCGAGGTGGTTAATCTGTGCGTGGTCTGTCTTTGTGTAACATTCAGAGACGTTAAACGGGGGACTAAATCTTTAACATGCAACACAATTAACAGTCCCAGGCTGCTAATAGTGGATTAATGTTTGGTTCTTGTTTCTTAGGCTGTTCTTCTGTTCTGTCCAACGTTACTAATAGTCCCCACAGACCTTTAACACACTTATAACATTGCTTACTGGCTTAGCTCGCAAATTTTCCCTGTGTATCCTCCCAATGCCTCCCTTGCTCTTAATCCTGCTTATGTAAATTTCACCCCTGTCTCTTTTGCCTGCTCTATCCGCTGCCGAGAGGATGATGGGTCGTCCTTCTGAGCTGCCGCTTCGCTCAGGCTTTTTTCTCCATGCCGTTTCAGGGAGGTTTTCCTGCCACTGTCGCCCTCGGCATGATCACTGGGGGTTTGCACTCACGTTTCTGGAAAGCAGCTTTGGAAAAACAAAATTGAACTGTACTAACTTGAACTGTGGCAAATTGAACCACATCAAGCAGAATTAGATGGAAAGAAATATAACTGAAGTGATTTGAACTAAATTAGTCTAAACTGAAGTGAATTGAATTGAATCGGACTGAACTGAATTGAATTTAAGCACTGTCGCCTCACAGCAAAAAGAGCCTGGGTTCGATTCCCCGGCCGGGTGGCCAGGGTCCTTTTCCCCCCACAGTCCAAAGACCTGCAGTCAGTCCAACTGGACATGCTAAATTGCCCCTAGGTGTGTGTGAGTGTCCAGGGTGTATCCTGCTTTCTACCCGATGGCCACTGGGATAGGCTCCAGCACCCCTCGTGACCTAGAAGGAGAAGCGGCTTAGAAGGTGAATTTTAGATTAGCTGAATTTAATGGGCTAAACTGAACAGAATTGAACGGTTCAGATTTGACTTTGATGAATTGACTTGAAATAAAGTGAATTTAATTGAACTGGACTGAAAAGAATGGCGGCGGCACGGTGGCGTGGTGGGTAGCGCTGTCGCCTCACAGCGAGGAGGGCCTGGGTTCGATTCCCCGGCCGGGCGGCCAGGGTCCTCTCTGTGTGGAGTTTGCATGTTCTCCCCGTGTCTGCGTGGGTTTCCTCCGGGTTCTCCGGTTTCCTCCCACAGTCCAAAGACATGCAGTCAGGCCAATTGGACATGCTAAATTGCCCCTAAGTGTGAGTGTGTGAGTGACTGTCTGTGTCTGTCTGTCTGCCCTGCGATGGACTGGCGACCTGTCCAGGGTGTATCCTGCCTTTCGCCCGAAGACTGCTGGGATAGGCTCCGGCATCCCCCCGCGACCCTGATGGAGAAGCGGCTTAGAAAATGGATGGATGGATGGATGGATGAAAAGAATGGCACCAAACTAAGTTGAATCAAACTGAACTGAATTAAACCGAATTTGATTGAATCAATCAGAATTAGAGTAAACTGAATGCAGCTGTGTTGAGCTGTGTTGAGCTGAACAGAACAGAACTGAAATGACCTGCACTGACTGAATTCCAGTGACCTGCAGTGAATAAACCTGAGCTGGACTGAACTGATTTGAACTGAATTAATCTGAACAGAATTAAACTGAATTAAATAGAACTGAATTGCACCATTCACACAGTTTAAGAGCTGAAGAGTCGGCGTTCTGTGCTAGTACTGTACATCGTATGTGTTGGGTGATGGATCAGTGTATTGATGTTTTATGCACGATGGCAGTGAGTATGAAGGCTTATGATGCAGAAGCAGAACTGGGTCACTGTCTTTATGTTTTCTGCTTAAAATAGGTTGCGGGTGTTTGATGTATTGTGTATAGGAGCCATACAGCACTGGGTGTGGTGTTTTGATCTTTGTTTGTCGTGTGCTTTGTCCCACATTTCTTTTTTGTGTACCTTCATATTGAGTCTCTCTCTCTCTCTCTCTCTCTCTCTCTCTCTCTCTCCCTCCCTCCCCTACTCCTCTATGTTAAGTGAATGCTTGGGATTTCAGTAGATTCATTAGATTTATTACACAGTATGCTGCACTACTGCACCACTAAGAACTCTCTTTACCTCTTTCCTTCTCTCTCTCTTTCTCCCTTGTTCTGCCTATCTTATTCATTCTTTTTCCTTCTCTCTCTCTCTTGTTCTTCTCATTCCCTCTTTCTTTGTTTCTTTCACTTTAGCTTACTCTTTCTCTCTCACACTCTCTGATCTCTGATCTCTTGATCTCACTCAAATAATTTCAGTTCAATCCAATTAATTACAATTAAATCCAGTCCTGTTCATTTTAATGCATTTGCATCTAATTGCCTTAATTTCCACAAATTACAGTAGAACTGAATATATTTAATTTCAGTTCAGTTCCATTCAATCCAATCCGGTTCATTTAACTTCAGTCCAGTCCAATTCAATCCCATCCAGTTGTTTTCAGTCGAATACAAACCAACTTCACTGCAGTCCAATTCAGTCCCATCACATCCTAGTTGTTTTCAGTCTAACCTAGTCCAGTTCATTTCGATCCAGTCCAATTCAATCCCATCGAGTTGTTTTCAGTCTAATCCGATCCAATTCATTTCACTCCAAGCCAATTCAGTCCCATCACATCCAGTCCCATCCAGTTATTTTCAGTTGAATCCAAGCCAACTAAATTCACTCTAGTTCAATTCAGTCCCATCACATCTTATCCCATTGCATCCCATCCTATTCAATTCCATTTCAGTTATTTTCATTCCAATCCAACAAATGAATTTAAAACCAATCAGTGTCGTCCAATGCAATCCAGTTTATTTCAGTTTAATTCAGAAATTAAATTCTATTTTTTGCGCATATGAAAAAATGTACATCTGTCATTTACATGTCTCGTCATCTCTCAGGTCTCCGAGGTCTTTCTTGCTCTTTTTCTCTCTTCTACTGTCTCTTCCTCCCCGTCCTCCCTCTTCTTTCTTTTACATGTTCTTCTTCCTCTCTCCCACATTGATCAGTGTCTCATTCCCTGTCCACCCTTTCTCAGCACTCTGTAATTCATCCCTCCATCTGAATGAATCTCTCTCTCTCTCTCTCTCTCTCACTCTCCGTCATCTTTTTCTGTCTCCCACTCACTCTTTCAGCACATATCATCATATCGTCCCAGTTCTAACGCAAGGGGCCCCTGAGGCCCCATCCTTTAATGAGTGAGAGGGCCTCGTCATCAATATTTCACTACCCCCCTGCTCCTGTTTACTCAATCACACCGCTAATTAAAAACACCATTCATTAAAACTTCAGTTTTTCTCTCACTCACTGTTTTCTTGTTTTTATTTATTCTGGTCTGTTTGTCTGCCGAAGTGGCTCGAGCGTGGGAGCGGAGAACAGAGAGAGAAGGGAAGAGGAAGGGAAATTGTAGCTCTGCGTTGTGTTTAAAATGTGTAGTTTTGGTGTACAGCAAAACAGGCACGTCCTCATTTTCCTGCTGTGTTTATTTTCTCTCTCTCTCTCTCGCACTCTCCCTCACTCTCTCTCTCCCTCTCTCTCTTGCTCATTCTTCGTATCTCTCTGGAGACGCGATGCACAGCTGATGCATGTTGCTTTCATCAGAGAGAGGCAGACAAAGATAGAGTGAGCGAGAGAGAGAGAGACCGAGCGAGAGAGAGAGAGACAGAGAGCAAGAGAGAGAGCGAGAGAGAGAGGAAGTGAAGGGGGATGAGAAAAAGAAAAAAGAGGAATAGAGAAAGATATAAGGGAAGAAAGAAAAAGAGAGTGGATGATAGCTGAAGACGTCGAGGAGAGGGAAGACTGTGGAGGAGAAAGATCAAGAAAAGGATGAAAGAGAGGAAAAGAAAGGGAAACAGGATGAATACAAGAGTGATGAAGAGGGAGATGAAGAAAAGGAGCTGAGAGAAGGTGAAATAAAGAGAGTGAAAAGAAGAGAGGAAAAGAGAAATTAAGGATTACAAAAAGGAAAAGAGAGGAAAACAGAAAGAAAGAGGAAAAGGAAAAAGCAAATAGGAATAAAGCAAAGGAATAAAGTAAACAGGAAGAGAAAGAGGGAGGGGAAAGATGGAAACCAGAAAAGAGAGGATACAGAGGAGGAGAGAGAAACAGGAAAGGAAGGAAGAAAAAGAAGGGAGATGGAGGAAGAGAAAAGAGTAGTAAAGAGGAAAAGAAAGGGAGAGGGAAGCAGAAAAGAGGAAAAAAGAAAGAAATAGGAAAAGAAAGAGCAAAAGGGAAGGGAACAGGAAGAAACAAATGGAAAAAGAGGGAAATAGGAAGACAAATTAAGAAAAAGAAAGGGAAATTGGAAAAGGGAGGGAAACAGGAAAAAACATGGTAAAAGAGAGGGAAAAAAGAATACGAATGGGGAAAAAGAAAGAAATGGGAAAAGAAAAGGGAAAAGGGAGAGAAACAGGAAAAAACAAATGGAAAAAGAGGAAAACAGGAAGATGAATGTGGAAAAAAGAAAGGGAAATAGGAAAAGAAAGGAGAAAAGGGAGGGAAACAGGAAGAGAAGATGGAAAGGAGAGGGAGATTGAGGAAGAGTGAGAGAGAGTTTGATGTTGCTGTTGAAGCTGTTTGTTACTTCTTTATCTGGAAGATCAGCTTTAAGCTGTACTGAGCTTCGGCAGTAAAGAACTGAACTGTGAGAGAGGGAGGGAGAGCGAGGGAGAGAAATGAACAGACGTGCATAGAGTCCTCTCGTGCTGTGGTTTGTCATCCCTCTTTTTCCTTGTCGTTTTGTTCCTGCCGTAGCTGATAACTAGTCACAGCTACATCATCCGCAGACTCTGAGGAGCTGAAGTAGCTGTGCAGTGTGTGAGCTTTAAAGAACAGCAAATGCTGATCAGCAGTCGGCCGTATTCGTCCTCTTTCCCCAGCTCTCTCTCCTTCCCTCTCTTTTTCTCTGCCTGTGTCTTTCCTCTTTTCTTTTTTTATCTTTTTCTCTGTCCTTGTCTCTATTTCTTCGTCTCTAAATCTTTCCTTCCCACCCCCTTTTTTTCTTTTGTTCTTTTCTTGACAGATAAAGATAGAAAGTCCTGAAGGAATTTGCAGAGTTACAGCAGCAACAACAGAGCTGTATAATAAAGAAAGCTATGAAAAAGGCTCTAGTCTCAGCCTCGGTGACTCCGCCCACATAGCTACACATTTAGTCTGATATTTATCGTACCGCAAAATTTACACGCCAGTTGCTCTTTTCATTTGGATTTGCATGAGATAGAGCCTGTCATTATGTACCATAAAGTGGCATCTTTCTGGAAGAACTTTATGCAAATGATCTGAGCAGCGACCAATCAAACTGAGTCACCTTGCAAAGCCTGAAACAGTCTTTTAAAAGTCAGAGGTGTCTGGTCGGATTTCGCGGGGGGCTTCAACCCACGTCATACGTCTTTATGTATTAACGTCGCACAGAGTCAAAAAGAAGCCCAGCTCGATGTTTAGGTCTCAGATGTAAAAGCATTATACTGATGATGATATGATGACTCATACGCACCTAAATCACTCACGTCCTCAGGAGACATGTCCTTCACCAGGTTTTGAGTAGTTTATGATTATATTCTGCATTCCCAAGACCCTTTATTTTCACACTGAAATTTCTAGGAAACAACACAGGGTTTCCAGGACCCTGTGTTCCCTCTTCATATCTTTTATGGGAACAACTATATTTCCAGAAAATATACTGCCAGAGACATACATTACCAGGGTTCTATACTTTCAGAGTCCTAAAGTTCCAGGGTCCTATTTTGTCAAGGTCCTATATTCCATGGGTCAAATTTTCCCCGGGTCCTATATTGTCAGGGCCCTGTATTTCCAGGTTCCTATATTGTCAGGTTCCTATATTTTCAGGGTCCTATATTGTCAGGGTCCTATATTCCACAGGCCATATTTTCCCCGGGTCCTATATTGTTAGGGTCCTGTATTTCCAGCATCCTATTTTGCATGTTCCTGTATTTCAAGGGTCCTATATTTCCAGGTTCCTATATTGTCAGGGTCCTATATTGCCTTGAAATAAAAGATGAAAAAGATGGCAAGTAAAAGGCAGCTCCAAAATTGGTCTTTCTTTGGCACTAATGACGCTTTCACAGATGTGCACATTACCCAGTAATGCCACCCCCATACCATGACAGACCCTGGCTTTTGAACCTTACGCTGGCAACAGTCTGGGTGGTCCTTCAATACCATAAACAATCTGAAAGGTTGACTTGTCAGACCACAGTACACATTTCCTCTGTGCATTTTAGATGTGCACCAGCCCAGAGAAGTCGGCAGCGTTTCTGGTTGTTGTTGTTGATGGGATGAGTTTATCGTATTACATAAGCTGGTTGGTGTATTAGCTACTAAAGCAACAAACACAGTGCAACAGGCTCCATTGTCTCCACCAGTTCCCTCACAAGTTTCAGGCCACAACTTCAAGAGGTGGAGCCTTTCTGATGATGTCACCACGTAGCCTCGTTAGGACTGTACCATTTGTGCGTATGCTACCAAGGAGGAGTCTTCATAGGACAGTCCTACCGAGGATCCGCCCTACCTCAGCTGCAGCCTCGGCTTTGGAACGTAACTAATGTCCCAACTTCTTTGGAACATGGTGCAAGTATCATTTTCAAGATTGAGCATATATTTGCAAAAAACAAGGAAGTTGATCAGATAAAATATTAAATGTCTTGTCTTTGTATTATTTTTTATTAAACTTTTTTTATTAAAAACAGGACAATGTGGATTTGCAAATCACTGCTACAGGTTGTCGGTAAACCTCATATCTCCAAAATGGTAACTTTACAGGAGAAGGAAAAAACCTGTCACTTTTTATGTAAGTCAATGGAACCAGAGTTTTTTCCAAAGCATTTTGGGTTGTTTCTTTTGCTCCATTCATCATGAAATTTACACACAGTGTAAAGAGGAACAAGCATTTCCAAATTATGCCAAAAACTGAAAAACGACAGAAATGGAGATGCAATGTTTTGCTCCAACAGCAGCGGTTTAGCTACTTTTTTTGGAACTGAGCTCGTATGTAGGGCTGAACTTAGGGCCCTAATAAAGTAGAACCCTTGGAACATAGAACCCTTTGAAACAGGTACTCGTACACTGCACTACCCCACTGATCCACTTATCTTTCTCAGCTGTCTTTTTCTTTAGCCATATCTTTCTCCATCCTCCTCCCTTTTCTGTGATCTCTCCTCGTACCTCCTCCTCCTCTGGAGCCTCTCTCTGTTCTTTCTCTCAGTCCCGGGATCACTAAAAGAAGGCACAGGGATCTTCCTTCCCGCTTGTTCTTACAGGCCGGGAAGCCAGGGGGGTAAATTTGTCGTGTTCCTGATGAAAGCGAGGGAGTGAGGGAGCAAGAGAGAGGAATAAATGTGAAGAGTTGTCAGGCCATGTTTTGCCGTGGAGAAGAGGGAGCGAGAGCGAGAGATGAGAGCCTGTCAAAGCCACTTCACTGACGAACGAGTGACAGTCGTTTACCAACTAACAGCCCCTCGCTCTCTCGCTCTTTCCTTCTCCCTCCTTCTCTTACTCTCTTCTCTCTCTCTCTCCTCTCCTCTTGTTCACTTGCTCCTTCTGCCTTTCTTATCTTTCTCTGTTAGCTTTCTTTCTCTCCTTCTTTTCCTTTGTTGTTTCGTGCGCTCTCTCTCTCCCTCTCTCCCCCTCTATCACCGTCTGTCTTCTTATTGAATATTTTCTTTCTCTTTCGTTCTCTCATTCTTTCTCTTTCTCTCTCCCACTTTCTCTTTGATCAAGTACTCTCTTCCTCCACCTTTCTTTCTTTCTTTCTTTGTTTCTTTCTAATTGTTTATCTCTTTTTCTGTCTCTCTCTCTCTCTCTCTCTCTCTGTCTCTCTTTATTCCATTCTTTCTTGCCCCTTTTCTCCCTATTAAAGTATATCTCTGTCTCTCTTTCTCTCCTCATTCTACCGTTTTCTTTCTTTCTCATTTTCTCTCTCGTTCTTTTTCTCAGTTCACGGATCGCTTCTTTCATTTTTCTTTCTTTCTCTCATATTTTCTAATTTCTCTCAATATTTCTCAACATATTTTCTCCTCCTTTCTCATCCTTTTTCTCTCTTGTCTCACTGTTTTTCTCTATTTAAGTTCTTTCCTTTTCTTTCTTTCTTTTTCTACTTTTTATCTCTAGTTTCTCTTTCTCATTTTTTCTCTTGTTCTTTTTCTCAGTTCAAGGATTGTTTCTTTCATTCTTTTCTCTTTCTATTTTTTTCTCTCATTCTTTTCACAAAGTATTTTCTCTTCCTTTCTCATCCTTTTTCTCTTTTGTCTCACTGTTTTTCTCTTTTCAGGTATTAACTCTTTCTTTTTTTCTCTGTTTAAGCATATCTCTGTTTTCCTTTCTCTCTTTCTTCTATCTGTACCTTTCTTTCTCATTTTCTCTCTCAAGTATTATCTCTTTCATACTTTCTTCTTTCTATCTCTCCAACTCTTTATCTAATAGACCAAAAAATTTAGAAAAATGAAAGTTTCTTCTCTCTCTTTCTCTCTATTTCTTTCTCTCTCTCTTTCTCATGTTTCCCTCTTTCTTTTTGTTTCTCTGTCTCTTTCTTTCTCTATTTCTTTCTTTCTCCCTTTCTCTCGCTCTCTCTTCTGCTCTGTTTCTCATTCTCGCTCTCTTTCTTTCTTTCTTTCTTTCTTTCTTTCTCCTTCTCTCTTTTTTCTCTCTCTCTCTCTCTCTCTTTCTCTTTTTCTCTCTCGTCTCTCTCTCTCGTTCCCTAAGCCGTTCTCACTCTCCATCAAGTGACAGTCGTTTAGAAACTAACAGCCCTTTTCTCTCTCTCTCTCTCTCTCTCGCCCTTGCTCCATCCGTCCTGTCCTTCCATGTCCCTGTAGACAAATGCAGTCCACTCCATCTTTATTTTATCCTCCATCCATCTCTCTTTCTCTCTCTCTTCATCTCTGTGGTACATCGCCTGCTGTCTTTTTTCTCTCCCTTTTTTTGCCCTTCTGCTGTTTTATCAAACACAAATTGAATTCTCTTTTTTGTCTATCGCTCCTGCGCCTGACATGCTTTGATGTGTTTTTATGCTGTCACTGCTCTCGCTTCAAAACACTCTCTAAATGAAAGGTGTGTGTGTGTGTGTGTGTGTGTGTGTGTTTGTGCGCGTGTGTGTGTTGTGGCTCAGTAAACGGAGTGACTCGGAAGTTCAGAGAGAAGTTCTCTGTCACCTGAAGAGAGCAGCTGTGCTCACAACACTTACAGTTAATGAAGTCAGCCAGAAGCTCGAAGCAGTGTTTCAGAGTACAGTTTCACTAATTACAGCAGCTGTACAGCAAGGTATCAACAGCAGTGTACATTTAAAGGACTAACATGTAGACGAGATACAGAAAAACGGGGCAAACCTACATATAAGGCCACACATTTGTGAACATCACTCCTAATTATTAAGTTCAGCCACTTTTACTAGTAGCAGGTGCATATAATCAAGCACATAGCCATGCAATCGCATAGTAATGTGTAGACAAACACTGACAGAATGGGTTTTACTGAGGAGCTCAGTGACTTTAAACATGGGATACTGTCATAGGACACCGCCTAGTCAGTTTGTGAAATTTCTTCAGTTGAAATTTCTGTAAACTGTAAGTAAAAGCTGCTACAAGCAACAACAGCTGCTGTGTTTCTTAGTGTAAGATCACTATGCGCGAAACTAGGTGTAAAACACTGCCATTGGAGGAGTGTAGATGTTCTGTGGAGTGTTGAATCACGCTTCACTATCTGGCACTATGATGGACGAGTCTGGGTTTGAACACTGCCTACCAGAATGCTTAGTGGCAACAGTAAAGTTTGGTGGAGGAGGGATAATGGGCTAATGGTCTTGGGCTGTTTTTCAGGCCCCTTAGGATCTCTCCAGTGAAGGGTAATGTTAATGCTACAGCATACAAAGACCAACTACAGAGTCTTTTGCCCAAAAATCTTCCCAGCATTCTTAGCGGTTTTGTTGGTTTATGTGAATGAACTTAAATTTTTTAATTTGTTCTATTCATGTATTGATGTTACTTCTGTGTTCTCCCTTCTGTGTTCTAACTTTCCCATGCTAAAGGGTATGTTTAGGTGCGTTTTAAGTATTTTTCTTCTTCTCAACACTCTCAACATATAATTCTATAGTTATATTGTATAATTATATATGTAATATAATGTGTAATTATGTTTATATGATGAGTTTTATACACACACATATATATTTATACATATATATATACACATATAAATATGTTTGACATATTTATGGTTACTTTTTATCTTCACAATTAAAATAATGTTATATACTTATTTAGAGACCTTCAGCAATGCTAGGTTATATCCATGACAATAACAACATATCACTGTTGTTGGAATAAAACCCTGTATCTTCATTTTTGTCGTTTTTACATTGTGTGTAAATTTCATGATGAATGGACCAAAAGAAATGACCCAAATTTACTTGGAAAAAAATCTGGTTCCATTGACTTGCATTAAAACAAAAGTAGGTTTTTCCTTCTCCTGTAAAGTTACCATTTGGAGAGGTTTTGTTCCGCCAACAGCAATACTTTAAACAATACTTTAAGCTGCACCTTCATGACTGGCCTCAAAACTCATTTTGTTCCCACCGTGATAAGTCTGCATTCCCACCCACAAATTCCCTCATGGCTGTCTCGTTGTGTGATCATGTCTGGTCGTGCAAAACTAACACCTCCGTAGCGAATGCCCATTGTCTTCTATTATCACCGAGTTTCGAATCAGTGAGCTTCAAGTCTTTTCTAAGTACAAGAAAGCATTAAAATGATGTGCCTGCGGTAATGGACCGTACTCTATTAATGCAGCAGACAGTGATAAGGTTGAAAATTGTTGATGTATTACTTTAAAAACACATTCTTTTACATTGCGTGTAATGTCTCGGAGCACTGAAGGGGGGCTGTATTTTGTATTGTTTTGTCTGTTTTGTGTTTATTGCAGTTTGGGTCAGCTAGTGGCCTGTAGTCTCCAGAGAGGGCTGAGAATGTCCCCATCTGCAGCTCCCTCGCTCCAGGGGAGAGAGAAAAAGGAAAAAAAATCTTCTTCAGAAGAAAGAAGCCGTGTTAGAAGCATCGGTCTCCCAGTGGACTCACTGCAGCGTGGCCATAGATGAGACGTGCCACTGGCTTAGTTTATGTGTGTGTGTGTGTGTGTGTGTGTGTCTACGAAGAACGCTAAACTTGCTGTTTATGCTTTTAAATGGCTTTGCGAATTTGTCAGCCGTGCATTTTTGAGCTGGTAGCGGTCGGGAATGAGTCAGGAGGATGAGGAAGAGTGAAAAAGGAAATTAGACGAGAAAGGGGGTGATGAAAGCCTGGTCACAAATATGTGGAAGGAGGGATGGAAGAGAAATTAAGGAAAGAAATGAAGAACAAAGAGTAAAAAAAAAAGTAGTATTGCTACAAATTGCGATTGTGCAATGTATTAAAAATGCACTTATGAATAGTGACATGGCTGAAGATTAGCCTGCATTATATTAAGTGGTGAATATTAGTGGCTTTGGTTTAAGTCAAAAATATCAAAACTTTGTATGCAAAAATACCATGCATGATGAGGCTAATTTCTGTTAGGACGCTTTGAGATCTCTAACAGTAGGTGTGAACATTTTTGTTTCTTTAAACATGCCGCTATCAAAGAGTGCTAATTTTGCCACAAGTCAGTTAGTAAAACTTCTGCTCTGCTAGATCTGCCCTAGACAACCATAAGTGCTGTCATTTTAATGGTGTCTGGGAGCAACAACAACTTAGCAACAACCACTTAGCAAAGCAGTGGACCATGCAAACTCTGTTGCATCCCTTACTGCTGAGTTTTAAACCTTTTTTGGTGTTCTTGATTAAACACAAACAACTGAAGCTTGTCAAAAAAATCCATTTGTTTTATTTGAACCCTGAGGGAGAAGCAGCTTAGAAAATGCGTGCGTGTGTGTGTGTGTGTGTGTGTGTGCGTGTGTGTGCGTGTGTGTGCGTGTGTGTGTGTGTGTGTGTGTGTGGGTGTGTGTGTGTTTTATTTGAAGGCACTCCAGAATGGGTCTAAAATGAATGGGTTTCCATGGAGCTTTTGTGCAAAATCATGGTTTGTAATGTTATCTTGAGATAACAAGACAACTAACTCCTTATCTTAAGATAATTTTTGTTATCTCGGGATAAAAGCTAAGTGACTTGGTATTTCACAAGATAATTAACTCGTTATCTTGAGGTAATGTCTTTTGTCATCTCGAGATAAAAAGATAAGTAACTCGTTCTTTAAGATAGCAATTTTGTTGCCTTGAGATGATAAGAAACTTAACTTGTTATCTCAAAATAACAACCTACAAAATTTTATCTAGCCTCTCTGGAAAAAATGGTCAAAAGTGAGGAAAAACACCTCTACAGTAATGCTAATTTCTGCTAGCACCCTCAGAGGATTTTAATAGCACGTCAATGCTAAGCTAATGATTTAAAGCATGTAAAAGACAATTTGTGTTTTATTTAAAGCTTGTAACAGACATATTAAAATATTTTACCTCATAGCAGCTTCACAGAGGACTCTTTTAGAGCCATAACGTAGAGCTGCCACCACTGCTTCCTTGACTGGAGCATGGTGAGGCTAATACTCGGACAGAACAGAATTGGTTGATTCCACTGTTAGATCCTATTTATGTTAACAGCTGGTTTGACATATTAGGCCTTCAGTTCAGCTCCTGAAGACCTGACCAATGGGAGAGCTCACTTGGCTGTATCTACCACAGATACCACAGAGAAAAAATCCAGATTGGAAAGTTTTCCAATGGGTGTTTTGAAGTTGCTTTGTTTTTTTGGTGAAAAAGAGAGATTCCTACGCAACTTGCAGAGTTTAAATCCATTGTGTGAAGAGTGTAAATGTGAAATCATTGGGCCTTGTCTGAAGGCCTTGAAGACCCCAAGGGTTCCTCACAACTAGAAACAAGTTTAATTGTTGGTTTTTACTCATTTAGCTCCTGTCGCTCCCATTCGTTGAGGACTCGCTTGTGGCCGCCCTCTAGCATTTTGCAGTTACGTTGTCGGTATAGTGTGAAAAATATGAAGTGGACCGGCTCTCTATACACTGGCTCTGTTGTATTTCACACGAAATTGGTTCCCACCCAGTGTGAATCAAAACGTGGTTGACTAACTGTGTTGGCGGTTAATCTCAGGTTTAATCCTGCATTCATACTGGCAGCGACGCGATGTTTGGTCAGAGGTCGTTTATTTTCAATGAAAGCTGGTGATTTCCAGCAATGGGAGGTGGTGTGAACATTGGCAATGCAAAATGGGTGGAGTCAGAGACTGTTATACTGTTATAATGATATATACTGTTTTTCTCACAAACTGACAGCACAGGCACGGTTATTGAATGAAAATAAGCACACAAGAGATTTCTCACCAGAATCTTTATTTCTAGCGGGAATGCACCTGATTTGTGCTTGGCAACCAATGGTCCACTTGAGTTCAGAAACACCCACAGGAGATGAGTGACCAGTGATTTTGGCAGCAAGAGACAAAAAAGTCGCTGCCAGTGTGAATGTAGGGCAAGGAGTTCTGTTCAGTTCCTGAAGATCTAACCACTGAGAGAAATTAGCTTGGCCTAAATATTCAACAGCTTTGTTTCCAACCAGAACTTAATATTGCTACAAAACCTGCAGAGTGTACAGTATCTCACAAAAGTGAGTATACCCCTCACATTTCTGCAAATATTTCATTATATCTTTTCATGGGACAACACTAAACACTATAGAAATGAAACTTGGATATGACAAAGTAATCAGTGTACAGCTTGTATAGCAGTATAGATTTACTGTCCTCTGAAAAGAACTCAACACACAGCCATTAATGTCTAAATGACTGGCAACACAAGTGAGTACACCTGAACTCTCTGAGCATGTGAGAAGTAGAATTGTTGCTCTCCACAAAGATGCATCAACTCCGTCTGCGTGGCCGTCGTAACAGAAGGAAGCCTCTTCTGAAGCTGACGCACAAGAAAGCCTGCAAACAGTTTGCTGAAGACAAGCAGTCCAAGGACATGGATTACTGGATCCATGTCCTGTGGACTGATGAGACCAAGATAAACTTGTTTGGCTCAGATGGTGTCCAGCATGTGTGGTGTGGAGTACCAAGACAACAGTCTCTTGCCTACAGTCAAGCATGGTGGTGGTAGCATCATGGCCTAGAGCTGAGAGGTGTACCCACTAGTGTTTCCAGTTTTTTAGACATTAAAGGTTGTGTGTTGAGTTCGTTTCAGAGGACAGTAAATCTATACTGCTATACAAGCTATACAATGACTAAGTTAGATCCAAGTTTCATTTCTGTAGTGTCGTCCCATGAAAAGATATGATAAAATATGTGCAGAAATGTGAGGGGTGTACTCACTTTTGTGAGATACTGTAAGTCAAAGTATAGTTATTCTATTTAAAAATGACAGGTATGTGTTTTTTCACTTAGAACACACTTACAAATAATTGTAAATTAAGTGATACTTTTTTAATCCCACAAAATTCCACCTCCGGTTTTAACCCATTTGTGTAGTGGAACACCACATACACACTGGTGAATACACACACACACACACACACTAGGGGGCAGTGCACACACTTGCCCAGAGCGGTGGGCAGCCCTATCCACAGTGCACAGGAAGTAATTGGGGGTTAGGTGTCTTGCTCAAGGACATCTCAGTTATGGACTATCTGCACTGGGGATCAAACCGGCAACCTTCCGGTCACAGGGCTAGTTCCCTAACCTCCAGCCCACGACTGCCCACAATATAAATGATCCCTAGCAGAGGATGGTTTCAATCCATCAACCTATGGGTTATGGGCCCAGCATGCTTCCGCTGTGCCACTTTTTACTACTGTTGGATTATATGAGGACCTCAATTCACCCAATCAGCCACAGAAACTTTTCTGGACCTGTGGTTGGCCACTGTGTTGGGCACATTTCAATACTCCTGCCTCAGTGCTGCAAAAGCTAATATTGTGATGACGATGAACAAACAACCTATTGTTCCACTCCAGTAAAAGGTACAATAACACGAAGGAGGCTGTTCTGGATTGTCTCTTGTGATTTTTTGTTTTGTTTATGTATCTCACACACACACACACTCACACTCACACACCCACACACACGTACGTAAGCACGCACTTTGTCGGCTCGACATGAATCCCTTTGATCCCTCCACACACTGTTCACGCACGCACACACGCGCTCGCACTCTCGCCCTTCTAGCCTGATCCCTCCATCAGAAGGCGGAGAGAGCGCCTGAAACGAGGAACAAAAGAATAGTCTTTGACGAAAGAGAGAGATGGGAGTGTGATGCATCTGAAGGTGGTAGGTTCAACTACATCAATTTTGGAATTATTATTATTAATGATGATAATAATAATAATAATAATGACAAATCAACCTTTTTCTGTCAAAGTAGCTTTTTAGATCTAATTTAAAAATATATAAAGTATATTTACTTATTTAAAAACAAATGTTGGCTGAAAATAAATGAACAAAAACAGAACAAAGAGACTTGGAAAAAAAAAAATTAAGTGCAGTAAAATCATTAGAAAGTAAACAAACACAGCACAAAAATTATACAAAATACATGAAGGAACATTTTATGTTGTAAAAGAATAAAAATAAAAGTGTGATGAATAAAGTAGAATATGACATATATTTAGAAAATAGGGTTCTGTCAAAATAGTATATTAATATATATATATATATATATATATATATATATATATATATGTGTGTGTGTGTGTGTATTTACATCGATAGACAGACACACATATATGTAAAAATATGTATGCATGTATGTCACTTGTAATAATATCTCCATTAACTTGCATTAAAAGTTAAGAATGTTTTTTTTTTTCTTCTCCTGTAAAGTTACATTTTTGGATATTCTATATAAACTAAACGTTATACTTTCCCAGCATTCCCAGTGTCCACTCTTTATTTTTTCTTAACGCCACTTCCACTTTTTGCCATTGCATATGTTGACTCACTTTCAGTTTTTAAAGAAGTCTACAAGGCCGTTTTTCCAGACCCCCAAAGTTCAGTCTTTGAAGTTGGTTTTGCATTTTCTGCTTCTCACAATCCAACCAATCCCAAACACACTGGGGTGGTCAGTCCATTGTCCATCTCCTTTTCTTGACGAGGCTTCATTTTTTAAGTTGTACTTAATGGCCATTTTGGCTACAATTGAATGGTTTCTGTATTTTGCACTGTGTATATACTGTATATATATATATATATATATATATATATATGGCCGTGGACTAAGAGATGAATCGAATGGTTTCCTAAAGAATCACTGTGAGGTCAGCATTCCTCTGCTGGCATGGAGTGAACTGGCATTGCTTTTTCTCTCACTGGCTGATCGAGGCTGTAAATTGGCTGTTTGCTAGTTGGTATCATATGGCGCTTTAAGCCGCTTAATTCAGTCCGTTGCAGCATCAGTGCACCATTACAGCCCCGACCCTCATCATTACCAATCCACTCCTCACTGCCCAGAGCATGGGTCAGCACAGCCTCCCTTCCACTGCCTCTCCTCTTCTCTGCAAGCCTGGAATGCAAACATACATCAGAGCAGGCTGCTGTTTAAGTGGAAGGCCCAGCATTTTTCAGCCATTTTTCAGCTGCTTTACAAAGCACATTTATGATAGAAGCCATTGAGCAGCTGGTGAATTCTAACAGTAAATATCACAGCTTCCATCTTTGAGAAAGGAGACAATCAAGCTGCTTCAGATCTGGAAACATCCACAGGTGTTACTGTCTGTCCTTCCTTGTGAGAAGACAACTTAGCAGTATGTCTGAAAGGATGAGTAGCTGTCAGAAAGCCTTTACAGAGAAAAGGAGACAGACAGAAGAAGAACATTCGTGATTGTAGACCAAAACTGGACATCTGAGAATGCAAACAACTTTGAAGGCTGAACTTTTGGACGTGTGGAACAATGTCTCTGCAGAAAACTTCAAAAAACTGAAAGCGGTGCTCCCGAAAAGTATGGACATTGTCACGTGTCTCCAAAATGGTAACTTTACAGGAAAAGGAAAAAACACACCTTTCTTTTAATGAAAGTCAATAGAACCAGAGGTTTTTCCAAGCCATTAGGGCCATTTCTTTTGGTCCATTCAGCATGAAATTAACATACAATGTAAAGGCCAACAGGTATTTTCAAATTATGTCAAAAACTGAAAAACATGATGACTGAGATGCAGTGTTTTCTTCCGACAGCAGTGGTATGCGAAATGCACTACCAGTGTAGCGTAGCAGACTTGATCGCCATGAGAAAATGAAAGCAACCGGAACTACGTTTTTCTTACTGTTCCTGCAGTTTGAAAGGTAGATGAAGGAACAGCTAAACCAAGTGCGAAATAATGGGGGGTCTGGGGGGGTCTGACACCTTA
The DNA here is from genome assembly GCF_015220715.1 of Pygocentrus nattereri. Classification (NCBI taxonomy): domain Eukaryota; kingdom Metazoa; phylum Chordata; class Actinopteri; order Characiformes; family Serrasalmidae; genus Pygocentrus; species Pygocentrus nattereri. Next base: position 43,565,922 of record NC_051213.1, on the reverse strand, counting down.
CAATGAACCTTTTGTTTTGAATGTCTCAAAATCAAAATTCTGGGGAGTCTCTGAAAATTATGATGTTATGCTATTTGGGAAAAATCAATCAATCAATCGATCGATCAGTCAACCAAACAACCAACCTTTATTTAAGCTCTGAGTACATTGAGGGAGACCCTCATTTACAACATAGCCAAGCCAATACAGAAATCAGGAAGGTGCATTTCTCACTGAACCACTCTGAATGACTTTGTTTACATCTAAACCATTGTATGGTTGAGTAACTTTCAGTGGAGTTCCCCTTTAAACCAAACATTTTGTTGCCATTGAAGCTAGCCTTGAGTTATCAGCCCCACCAATGCTAGAATACATGGAACCCCCGAAAGCCAGGGTGTATTGCACGTGCTGGTGGGCTATTTTCTTAGTTTCACAGATAGTCATGTATTTCTAATGTTTACCTGTGGAATTCAGCAACTGCCCATTATGTTCTATTATAGGTGAATTTCAAGTCAGTGGCTTTTCGGTTCTGTTCTAAATACAGAGGTACATATCAAAATTATTGTCCACAGTAATCGGCCATGCCATACTGAAGAGGCAAGTAAAGACCAGGTTGAAAAATGCCGGAGTATTTCATTAATTCCACTTCAGCTTATTTCTTTTATGGAGATGGAAGACTGCAAATACGGAAGCATCCATGTAGTAATGACTGAGCAGAATGGGCTCAGAATCTATTTGAAAAGGGCAATCGATAATAAATTATACCTCTGCAATACAGTCATTTGTATAAATGTTGTATTGCATGGCATATTGCTCGTTTAGCATCATAGCCACTGAAAAACATAATCGAAGCCATATTTCTCTGGGTTGCGCATATGCAATGGCAAATGCTTACATCATAGCATTATAGCAAACATTATTTTCGATTCTCACAGATGTTGCAACAACATCTGGAGAGATGGTCTAGCCACTGTAGAATGCTTTTTGTTTTGCTTTACTGAGGGCAAATAGCATTAGCCCCATGTTTAAAAAGCCATTTTAACCTCAATGTTAAAAGTAATTTCCTGCATTGTGTTAGAGCAGACGAAAGTAATAGCATTACACAAGGCTTTACTGTAGCAGAGCATTTTTTTTTTCTTTCTTTCTTTACTGCCACACTGCCTGGAAGTCAGTGTTTAATATGATAAGACTGTTTCACCTGCAGTTCCTCATTTCCATCTGGCTCCGTGCAAATTACAGAAGCACATTCGGCCCCATGGCGAAAAAAGACCAGCCATTGACGTCTTCTCCCGGCTGCATCTCATTGAGCGCTCTTTAACAGGGGGAACTGCTGCTGCATGTGAAACTAAGCCCCAGGTTCTCCTCCATCACCGCAGACTGAATTGAAAGCACACCTCTGATCAGACGACTGGCCCAGGCCTCTCTAAGAAGTGCCGGTTTAACTGTTCGAGGTCTGGAGGTGTTGGTTACTAGACGAGATTTACTGTGTTGGTATCAGAGATTATTCTTAAAAAAGCTTCAACGTCATTTTGATAGTACACAGACTAATGACTTTGATAAGGACACGTCTTGGTCCTTGCCGCTACAGGCCCTGCTTTCCTGCTTTAGTGCTGTATAACTTTGGAGGAGCAGGCATGAAACCTCACGAGAACTGCGTAAAGTTTTACTGCACCACGTCACACACCAACTTAGCTAGCTATAAGAAGTAGCTTGGTATTCCCAGCATGAACATCATGGCAAAGGCTGCAAAGAGACCACAGAACATGTTATCGGAGGAAGTGAAGAAGAGAAACAGAGGCATGAACGAACCAGAGGCCGGACAAGAGTAAATTTCGGACTGGTTTTTATTTGTTGGCAAGAGCTAAAAGAGATAAAAAGACGCGAGACAGTCTCATGGCTAACGAGAAAACTATGAAAATCCAACCGTAGAGTGTTCATCCCTTCTAGTTGCAGCATAGGCTGTAACATTATCCGTTATCCCTGTCTCATGGAGTCATTTTTCCCGATGACAAAGGTCATGTACCCTCAGTCCTGTATCAGGCTAGCATGCAAAGAAGAAAATTAATGTCCTGCCCAAAGGTTTGGTCACTTTTTGTCAATCTCATGCCTTGAAAGTTTGCAACCTTCTGTAATAAAATCCTGTAATATTGCTGTACATTGTAAAGCTACATTCTCTTCTGAAGTTGTCTTTGCCGGTGTTGTGCAGAATTACAAATCCCCTGCAGAGTCCAACTCTCTTTTGTGTGCATGTGTGTCACGCAGGCATAAGAACGCTACAGAGTACACTCAGAATTTAAGTTGTTTACACATAGAAACAACCAAATACAGAATATTCAGACATTCAGAGTCTATTTGGATACAGAATCTCGCTCAGGCATGCCTGGATGAGGAACTGTATCCTTTAGCTCATCAACAAATGCCTTGGCAACTTTGTACAACCTGGTAGACCACCAAAACTGCCTCCCTCATAGGAAAGTACTTAAAGCATTCACAGAATGCACCCTTCTGATCTCTTGGGTCCATCCAAAGCATACAAAAATGTGATAACTGTTCTAAATGTTAATGATGTCATAGGATTCAGCGGAATGCACAATATGTGTGCATCAGACCATTCAGGTCCATCCAAAGGATCTGGAAATGGGATACCTGTTTCTAAGGATTACTGATGAAATCAGTGGGTCTAGAATTCTTTGCTTCAGTAGGATGCACAAAGTATACCCTCCAATCTAGCCAATTCATATTAACACAGTAGTATAATCATTAACAGCTCTAGAAGCCTTTGGTTCAGTAGAATGCAGAGAACACATCCTCCAGATCACTCAGGCCCATCCAGAGCACCAGGAAATGAGACGTCTACCTCTGAGTGTTAGTCATGTAATGGGATAATGGCGCTAGAAGTCTTTGGTTAAGTATAATGGACAGTATGCATCCTCCAGATCACTTGGATCCATGCAAAATGTCAGAAAATAGGATAATGGGTTGGGTTTTTTGGGTCTCTAGCCTTTTGATCAGCTCATTCCTAGCTTTGATGTGAGGCCAAGAGAGCCAATTCGGCTGGCCTCAGCATGACGACTGAGCTGCCTCTCTGCTTGCGTAATCACCACCTGGGTTATCGGAGGTAGCCCATTTATCTGGCTCTCCTGTTTGGTGGACATGTCAGGGGCTTATTGGCTGGACCACGGTTATGTTGGCTGTTGGTGGGCAGCATGGCAGCTTAGCAGTGAATGGTGAGGTCAGGGAGGGATGTGACAGCTTGGCTTCGGTTGATGAGGTTGGGGGGATTACATGGCAGAAGCAGGTGGGACAAGTTAACCTGGGTGAGTGAGTGAATGAATGGGCCCAGTTGGCTTAATGAAGATTGGCTGGTAGCCTGCACACCCTGGCTGAGCTTATAGAGTGTGACGCCAACTTTGGCTAGGCTAGGTGGGCTAGGGGTCTCGCCTGTCTCACATTCGATCTTGCTTTTCCCCTCCCCAATAAAGCTGTCATAAAGGGTGCCCAGACAATAACGGCTGTATTAGAGGCCTGAATAGTGGGTCCTACCTCTTTCAGGATTTCATGAAACATCATAGAGTTGTTTACTTAGCTCTCAAACACTCCCTTGAGTGGTGAGTGAGTGCCTGTCTGGGCCTGTCCTTGCTGTGTGTAAACAGAAAGAGAATAGTAATTGACGCCAAATGACCACTCTTAAAAGCAGTTCTTCTCAGGTTGGGAGGTACTGAGTGCCAACATTTTAACAGGAAAAACCTCTTTCGGCTCCTGGGTGGCTTCACTGGCGTTCCTTGAAGTCTCTCCAAACCACAGAGCACTCTCTGGTTCAGAACATGCCTGTGGAGTTCTTGAAAACCACTGGAGGAATCCCAGCTTTTGCAGTCCAGGTTTAACAGGGAAATGTACTTTAGCAGATGTAGGAACTCTTAAAATTGTGATGCCAGGTCAGGCTAATTGAGCTATCCATACACTATCCACAAATGCTTACTTCAAAGCCGCTGTTGCAATCTTAGGCCATTCAACCGACTGATGAGCTTTAGGACACAACTACATTTTTACTAAAATATGTACATCTAGACTACATTATTTATTTCAAATGAAGTTTATTTCACATATGTGTGAAAGGCAAGTCTCCTCCAACAGATTGAGTGTAGGCGAGAGTATGTTTTGATAGACTAAGCAGCCACTTCATCAGCTGATTTATTGTTGCTAAGCCTCTATTTGTCTCTCTTCGTTGCTGTTACTGAGTAGCTCAACTTTGTTAATGGAACTTAAAGCAACATATTGTCATGCATACTGTTTTGGCCATAACCTTGATGATGAGGTAAAGAGAAACCTGAACAAATGAGTGGAAGAACATGATGAGCGCAGATGCTTCCAGGCAGGCGTACTTTATGATACGATTAAGTAATTAACATCCTACCCTGCTCTATGGCAGGTTAAACATGATGAGCAGACCGCTATTTTGGTAAGATGGCAAGAGGAAAAGATCTAAGTGACCTTGAAAGGAGGTTCATTATGAGTGGAAGGAGCTTCAGTCACAAAGACTGCAGAACTGACCAGCATCTCAATAGCAACAGTGGAAAACTGAAGTGACATCTGCCCTTAGAACAACTGGAAAGTCATCAGTGGTTTTGGTAATTTTGGTCTAAAGCACTCTGCATTAGTGTGACATGTAAGGAAATCAGATGAGCAACTCTACCTCACATGAGTGATAATGTCAACATGATCAGACAGCAAGAATAGTCCTTGTTTATTAACCATGCAGCTATATCTAGCAGTGTAGGCCACAATGTTAACTTTAAAACAGATGAACCCAGTGAAGTTCATGCTTAGCTTTTCTGCTTATGTCTAAAATACCTAAATAATGTGACAAAAAAATTTGGAAAATTCCTAAAAACATTCAGGTGATGCAGTCATGCTTTATGATTTAAAAGGAGCATCCAGGAAAGGCAGAGGCTTTCATGAATGAGGATGGATCAAGGCATGCCACTTTGCCAAACAATTTGTCATCAGTTTAAGACCAACATTCCTCAATGAGCATTTGCAAGGATTTTAGATAGTTCACCCTCCATGGTGTAGAATATCATCAGAAGATTCAGGAAGTCCAAAGAAATCTGTGTGCGAAAAGGGAAGGCCAAAAACCACAAGTGAATATTCGTGATCTTCAATCCCTCAGACGGCACTGCATTGAAAACCATCATGCTTCTGTAATAAATATAACCTGATGGGCTCAGGAATACTTTGCAAAACACTTGTTTGTAGCTGAGCCTAAAAATGCAAGTTAAGACGCTTCCATGCAAAGCAAAAGCCATATATTAACATCCAGAAACACTGCCAACTTCTCTGGGCTACAGCTCATCTAAGATTGACTCATGCAAAGTGGAAATGTGTGCTGTGGTTTGACGAGTCCACTTTTTTTAGACTGTTTTTAGAAGTAAAGGACATTGTGGTCTCAGAGAGAAAGAGGAAAAGGACCATCATGATTGTTACCAATGCAGAGTTCAAAAGCTAGCATCTGTCATGGAATGGGAGTGTGTTAGTAGGTACCTTTCACATCTGTAAAGATACTATTAATGCTGAGGTGTACAGTTTGGAGCAATATATGCGGCCATCTAGACGACGTCTTTTTCAGGAACGTCTCTGCTTGTTGTTAAGACAATGCCAAGCCGCATTTTATACGTGTTACAACAGTGTGGCTTTGTAATTATAGAGAGTGCCGGTGCTGGAGTGGCCTGTCTGCGGTCCAGACCTGCCTTCCATTGAAAACATGTGCTGTGTTCTGGAGCACAATACACGAAAACAGAGAGCTCAAACTGTTAGATCCAGGCGTTGCATCAATGACAAGAAATGCTGTCTTCAGTTATATCTGAACCTCCGAAAGACAGATGTCATAGAGTCTTAAGAGAAAAGCCTTCAGTTAGAGCCATTTTGGGGTTTCTAGGAAAACCTCAGGTCAGACAGGATTCTTTCCCAAATCCACAGTGGCATTAAATGGTTCTGTAACCCTTTGGCCCGAAATGGCAAGTTGTCATCTTTTTCATCAAAAGTAGGAGTTTTTATATTATATTTTCATCATATCATAGCAGCATGGCTTGCTCAAGGGTGTGCTGACAGACCGCCCGGCCGGTGCAGGGATATTAGAATCGGCAGTGTCTGACATTTAATCATAGTTTTTCAGTTCACCACTGAGGGATTGGAACCTGGAGTATTGCAGCTATTTACATAGAGCACGTTACTGCTCTGCTCCTGACACATTTCTTACTGCAGCTTCTAGAACAACTCCTCAATATTATCATCGCTGCAGTACGATAGGACTGTGAAAATCCTACTGATCCAGTTAAGGTTGATGAAATGTAGTCGATGGGCCGAGACACATTACGTTTTGCGTAGGACCTGCGAGGCTAATGTAGCTAACGAGTAATGGTAGCCTTCTGTTAGTATTGTGCAAACTGCAGGCCTACATCATCACAGACCTGTTTCAACCATGTGTTGTTCATTTGTCTCAAATAGACTTGCATGTGTGTTTTCTGGATCTGTATGTTGTGCTGTTAACTAATTGTGTAGCAGAAAATAGTCAATTTTTGTCATTAACCGTATGTCAAACAGTTCAGCTAAGGTGAAAACTGTACCAATTTGTGGAGATTCCTGCCAATTTTGACATATTCTGCTTAATTGAGCACTTAAGATGTAAGCAAAGTACTTCAGAGTGGTTTGATGTAAAACGCTCCATTCTAGAGGAACTAGAGAACTTGAATTGTTTACAGTGGTGGTGATAGGAACCAGACGTCCAAAGAGTGTAATGCATCTAAAAGCTCCCTCGTAAAGTTGTTACATGAAATATTTGTGCTGCCTGATGCATTAGACTTAGTTTTCGGCCTATATCATGTTTTAGAAGCATGGCAGAGGGGTACATGCAGTGAGGTGTGTGGCAAAATAGTCTCAAAAGAAAACCTGTTTTTTAGGATTTACCACAATCTTGAACCATCATGAAAGCTCAAAGAACTTTTTGCATGATTAAAGGGCTCTTTGCATTGTGAAAGGGTTCTTCAGATTGAGGCAGAATGTCCTGTAGATGATTTCTGTCTAGAACTTTTTAGAAAAGAGTTCTATAGCATCTTTAAGGCTTCTTCTGTTGTTACAAGCTTGACATCGTAACAATAGAAGAACCCTTTTTGGTGGTATATAGAACCCTTTTCAAAAATGTATATAGAACCATCTACAGCACATTTTGTAGAACGCTTTCATGATGCAAAGAACCCATTAATCATGCTAAGGGTCCTTTAAGTGCTCTTAGTTCTATTTAGAATCATTTACTAAAGAACTCTTAAGGAACCATCATTTTAAGTGAGTATACAGCACCAAAAACAGGCTGTCTATTGTTGTAATGGCAAGCTTGTAACAATAGAAGAACCCTTTTTGGTTCTATATATAGCCCTTTTCAAAATGATTCTGTATAGAACCATATTAAACACATTCTCCATCGATCTGAATAACTCTTTCACAAGACAAAGAACACTTTAATCATGCAAAGGGTTCTTTGAAAGTTCATAGTTCTACATAGAACCAATATCTATACTTAAGGACCCTTGAAGAACAATAATTTTAAGTGTGTACTTAGCACCAAAAAGTGGCTGTCTGTTTTTATAATGTCAAGCTTGTAAGAATAGAAGAACCCTTTTTGGTGCTACATAGAGCCCTTTTCAAAATGCTCCATCAATCTGTAGAACTCTTTCATAATACAAAGGACCCTTTAATCATGCGAAGGTTCTCTTTAGCAGCTGTAGCCAGTCAGCAGCCTGTCCATGAGTAAAGGCTATGAAATCTGAGGCTGAAATAATAATAAATCAGATCATTTTCTCTCTTGGTAAACATTGAAAATGGGCCCCATAGACCGGAACACCATATGAGGGCTAACTCCGTAGGCCGGGTCAGTGTCGGAGGTCTCTCAGATGTTTTGGATTCTGTAATGGCGTCAGTGGTGGATCTCATATCCTCCAGCAGTGTCAGTCATTCTGGTGTCATGTGTGTCCTTCCCCCTCATCATCGAGCTAATCGAAAACAGGCAGACACAGACATTCTCCGTCCTATCTCTCCCTCCTCCATCCAGATATCTCTCCGTCCATCTCTCTATCACTGTCTGGCCCTTTCTGCTTTTCTGTATCACTTCTGATAAAGATCTTTAATTAATCAATGCTGAGGCTCCCACCTATTCTGACTGACTGACTCTCTCTCTTTCTCTCTCTCTCTCTTTCCTTTCCCAGTTCTCTCCTGTCTTTTTCTCTCCATCTCTTTCCCAATGTCTTTCTCCTTTCTCTTAGTTTCTCTCTTCCTCTCTCCCTCTCTCTCTCTTAATGTTTTTTTCTTAGTCTCTCTCTGTCTTTCTCCCTCTGTCTCTTTTTCAGTGTCTCTCCTTTCTTTTAGTTTCTTTCTTCCTCTTTCTCTCTTTTCTCTCAGTCTCTCTCTGTCTCCCTCTCTTTCTCTCTCTTTCTCAGCACCTCTCATTCTCTCTAACCTTACTCTTAGTATCCCTTTCTCTCTCCCTCCTTCTCACTCTCTCCCTTACTCATTCTTTCTCTCTCCTTTCCTAGTTTCTCTCTCTCCTTTCCTCCCTGTCCCTCTCTCAAACTTCTCTCTCTTTCTCAGTGTCTCCCCCCTTCTTTTTTCTTAATGTCCCATCTCCTCTTTCTCATTCTCTTTCTTTTTTCTTGTCTCTTCTCTCTTCATCTCACTCCTCTGTCACTGTCTCTCTCTTTCTCTCCTCTGTCTGTTCCTGTATCTTTCTCTCTCCTGCCCACTTTCTCTCTCTCTCTCTCTCTCTCTCTCTCTCTCTCTCTCTCTCTCTCTCTCTCTCTCTCTCTCTCTCAAGCAGTATTCCATCAGTTTCACAAATAAATCTGTCATTATAGCCTCTCGAGGACCACACACACACACACACACACACACACACACACACACACAGACAACAATCTCACACACTCTCTCTCTGTTTTACTCCTCTGTGCTTCATGTTTTGTTCTAGTCTCTTGTGCTTGTGCTCTAAATCTGTTTCTCCACTCTGTCAGTTGGTGATAATGTGTTGCTTGACAACTCCATTCCTGTGTATATGAGCTTTAACGTTTTAAGCGCCCATACTGTGCATTTTCTACTTTTATTGTTTCCCCTAAAGTCAACTTTGTCCCTAAAGCCCACAAAGACAGTTTGTGAGTTTATTTACCAAACAGTAAAAATGCTCATTAACTTTTTCTTCTCTTTATGCATTAGAATTAAGCAGGTTCTACTGTGCCTTTAAGACTCATATAACATAAATGACCTCTGGATTGCCCTCTGTTGTGCCTTGTTTAAAAAGCACAGTACTGTTAAGTTCAGAGACATCAAACAATTAAATATTTTAAGACTGAGGTGTTTATATGCTCACTCTACTCACTACAAGTTAACCGAGGAGAGGAACAGATGCAAAACACAGTTTATTCAACACATTACTTTACTTTTTGAGTGAGACAAGCTTTCTACCAGAAATATGTGCTTGCATTCATCAAAATAGATAAACGAGGAGACAAAAAATTTGTCCTTGCAGATGTTGTTGTGCAAAGATGATAGGACTAGAAATTCATGTAGGGTGTGCGACAGAATTCATGGATTGAGAAAAGATGGTACAGTGCAGTAAAAATGGGTCGCAAGAGATGATTGACAAAAAGGCATGCCAAAGGCCACAGTGTGAAGGAAGTAGCTGAATTTGCAGGTGTACTGAAGCATACAATCATGTGGGCCCTACCAGCAGTGGCAAAAATCCCAGTCTACCGGAAATTCTCATTAAATTTGAGGGACAGGCACGTTTCATGGCTTTCTGGACTGGCCGGCAACTTCCCCAGATTTGAATCCTCTTGAAAATCTGTGGGACTACCTGGAACAACAAGTAAGTTGCCAGGGAAGGCATCCATGAAATCTGACCAAACTGCGCAATTCTTTGATGAGAGTTCCTGAAAATTCAGTGTGTTTACATGCACTCAATAATCCGATCATAATCGGATTTCTGCAGCTATCTGATTATTCCAGTGGTCATGTACGCACTATGCTTCGATCTAGAAATCCAATTAAGAAATCTAATAAAGAGAGCTGGATTTGAGCACAGTAATCCGATTTCTTAGTGCTTGTGAACTCTTACACTAATTTCTAATTTCAGATTTCTCAGTCTGCACATGAGCAAAAACAGATGGCAGTACCAGAAATAACCGAGCAGCATTGAGATGCAGCATAACACGTTTGGAGCGATGCTGAAAGCCAACAAGAGATAAAGGATTTCAATGTTCTTCATCCTCTAGATGATATATGTTCGTATTTTCACACAAAGTGGTGAGATGTTTTTTAAAAAAGCTGCGTCATGTAAACCCGGAGTTTTCCCGTTATCTGATTACTCAAGTGCATGTAAATGTGTTGAACGGATCACTGATAAAATCTGATTTTCTAGAGTTATCAGATTATTATGTGCATGTAAATGCACTCACTAATGTCGCCTACATCCAAAAACCTGTTCAGTCCATGCCGAATCGAATCGCAGTTGTTATTTATGCTCGAGGTGGTATTACACGCTATTTGGTAGGTTTCAGTAACAGATGACAGATTTTTGAGCTTTTCAGTTTTTAAAAACTTTTTTGAAAAAATCCATGCATGAACTTATAAAAACTTGTTTTGTAGTTACAGAGATATGGACTTCTTGCATTGTTTACAGGAGGCTTAATTGCCTCTGTTGTGTGGAGGCTGTACATGAGCATAGTTAGCTCTGACTGTGAGTTGTTTATATGCTTTAAAATGGTGCCATGTTCAGACAACAGGGAGATTTAATCTAGGTGTGAATATGTGAATGCGACCTATGCACAGTAATTGACAAAAAAACTTCTGATGAAAAAAAGTTACTTTCATGGTATAAAAACAGCAGGGAAATAAACATCTTTTTCATCGCTGTGAAACTTTGCAGGTGGTGTTGCTATGGGAATGTGAGAAGATGGACCACAAGCATGTTTTACTGGAAACTGTTTACCTGGATAAGACATCCATGTCACATTTTACCCCGCGTTACGTCATTGCCCTACATGTGGAAGTTTTAGCAGTTTGTATATGACATCTAACCAAAAAAAAAACAAAGAAAATGAAGTGTCTTGATGATATAGGCTTTTAAAAATACACCTATAAATGAACTCAAAACATTTATTGAATAATAAATTATTGGATATTGACGCTAAGAAGGAACTTCCACACACAAAAACACAAGTTAACCTACTCATATTTAAGTTCTTGTTCTTTAAACTCTAAAGCTTCAATGAGCTGAAATGAACCTGCATGGTTGCTAGTAAAGCATAAGCCTTCTCACTGTGCTAGTGCTAGCCTCCAGTGCTAACAAGGATATCGACGCTAATGCGGACATGAATTAAAAATGGACAAAAACACAGGTTTACCTGCTCAGACTTGAGATTTTATTCTCTAAACTTGGAGGCTTCAATGAGCTGAAAGTTTTAAATGAATTAAAAGCAGCTTAAGCTAGCTTCCACATTTACCTGCTCAGATCTGAGTCCTTGAAGCTTCAGAGTTTCGAGAATAATGAGCTGAAATGAACCTGCATGGTTGTATGTAAAGCTTAAGCTTTCTATGCTAGTGGTAGCTTCTTGGGCTCACAAGGACATTAAAGCTAATTAGGATGTGTTTAAAAACGTGTTTACCATTGGGCTCCCATGTGGCGCAACAGTCTAAGCATTGGTGCTGTCATCAGGACATCGCAAGTTCGATCACTAATGATGCCACAGCTGTCCGTGACCGGGAGTCTGAGAGAGCACAGTTGACCTCACGCTCTCTGGGTGGGTGGGTAGGATGCCCCCACCCCCCCACCCCCATCACTCTATTCAATGCTAGTCAGTGCAGGTGTCTGATAGCTGACATAACAGATCTGGTTGGCGGTTTCCTCCGAGCCTGTTTGACTGTTTTCACAGGTGTTAGAGGAAGCCTGGGTTAGCCTTCACCCTCCTAGCATTGGTAGTATCGTGGGACTGGCATAGTCCTAACTAGCAGGTGGAATTGGAAATTACTAAACTGGGGAGAAAATCGAAAAAAAATCCAAAACAAAAAGAAAACATGTTAACCTGCTCAGATTTGAGTTTACATTCTGTAAACTTTATAGCTCCAGTGATCCGAATGAACCTGTGCTATGCTATATGAAGCTATCACATGTTACCTGCTACTACAACAGCTTTACACACATGTTGAACAATACAGGGTGAGCCAAATGTCACAGGACACCGTTTTATTTCAGAAACAAAAGGAAAATGACATCTGAATACCCCAGCAAGTAATGGGTGAGGGGGCCTATCTATTAGGCTATGTCCGGAACATGGCCACCATCTTGAAAGCTGCCATGTTAGATCAAGTGCAAGTTATTCCAATGGAAATTGATTGCGGCAATCAGATTTGCAATATCTCTTGTGGTTAAAAAGTAATCAATACAGAAAGTTGCAACAACAACTGGGAATGTTGCCTGTGATGCACAGCTATTTGATGTGTTCAATGTGCTGTCCCTGGCGCTGAACACAGAGCTGAAGGTGCAGCATCCAATCGTTATGATCCTGCATGAGAATCTCTGGAGAAATGCTGTCACAAGCCTCCACGATGCGGTGCTGATGGTGGTGTTGGTTGCGGAGTTTCTCAGCATACATAATTTGTTTGAGATTACCCCAGAGATAAAAGTCGATAATAAAATAAAAAATAAAAAATAAAATAAATTAAAACGGTGTCCTGTGACTTTTGACTCACCCTGTATATTAGACAGATGTGGATAAACATAGCTATCAGCTTACTGCACGGTCCAAACATTTCACATAAGTAAGCTACGTTTGCGCAGGCATGTTCTGTAACTGTAATCAAGTTTCCTGGAGCAATTACGTTAGCGTATTTTGCTACGTTGGATCGTGACTGGTTCGAGCTTATTATATAAAACTAAGCTGCTATGTAGCGACACAGGAGTCACTTTTTTCCAGATAAACTGAGAACGTCTGTTTTCAATGGGCAAATGTGAATTCTGTGCTATAGTAATACATCTAATCCAAATATCAGCGTGTACCATTTAAAAACCGCATATTTGAGTGCGGGCTAAAATGGCTGATGCCTGTTTTGTTGTGCTTGGTGTCGCCACCCAAGAAGTCACACATCTTAGAGGCAGTCAGGCCGCCTGCACAGGCTAAATGAGGCGAGCTCAGTGCGGCGTTACTCACTCGGCATGTGGGTGTGAGCTGTAGAGTTGGCGGCACTATAAGAGCGAGAGCAGCAAACAGAGTGTGAGCCTGAGTGTTTGTTTGTTGGACTGTGACAGGCACCTGGTGAGGAAACGAGTGCATGGCTTTCAGAGCCAGAGAGAGAGAGAGAGAGAGAGAGAGAGAGAGAGAGAGAGATGTGATGTGATGTTATTCTCTTTTAGCTATAAGACACATATAGGCCTTTTAGAATAGTGTGATAGTTGGTGTGCTGGTGTTTCTGTGAAGTGAATTGCAGCAGGCAACCTTCAAGGCCTTCTAGGCCTTCAGAGAAGGCCTAATTATCTCTGTGAAATATATGTAAATATATGTGAAATATACCTTACTTTTAAAGCCAATGGAACCAGATGTTTTTCCAAGTCATTATGGGCCATTTCCTTTGTTCCATTTATCATGAACTTCAGCCACAACATAAAGGTCAACTTGCATTTTTAAATTATTTCCAAACAAAAGTTTATGGTGTTTTAAACCCAACATAAATCCAATCATTATTTCTGTCTTGGTATCTAGCTAAATACAGTCCAGGTAGCTCCTTCCATTGGTTAGGACTTCAGGAGCTGAACAGAAGGCCTTATGTGTTAGATTAACTATCAACATATTCTTATTGGGAACAGTGGAATTAGCCATTCAGGTTTCGATTTCCAATCGGTGGGACCAATTTCGACATTTCGACACTCTAGGCCTTTGGGATACGCCGCTTACTGTGAGTAAAAATTTCCTGAGTTTTAGTTGGATTAGTCTTCAGACAATCTCAAGTAATTTAAATAGGCCTAACTTCTTAGTTATCGAGACTTGTTGACACATATCAGCATTGTTCACAACCTTCAACACAAGACATGGCACGCAACATCTAGTTTCCCCTCGCATTCTAGCAGAAATTAGCATTATCATTGTTTTTTCTTTTACATTTATGGCCCAAACTGAATGCCTAGCTCAATAGTCTTGGATCACCACTGCTGACTTGTTGTACTGGACGTTGTTTGTTTGCTTCTCCCACACTGAGGCCAGTGTGCTTGTTGACCATGTGACTGCATGTCAAAGCAATGACAAGTGCTGATTTGAATGAGAATCTGGGACATATACACACAGACACACACACACACACACATTCTCACACCTCCAATGATGTAATGATGTCCTCACTTCTGCAGCAGAAACAAGTGGTTACAGTAGTTTTACACAATATGTTGTTGATTGCTTTCTCAACACTAAAACAATGTAAACAATTAAAACGTTATTAAAATGACAGTTTATTTCTTGTGTTATGCAGTTTTATATATAGCACAGCGTTACATGCCTCAGCCTCATCAGTTTGACAGAATTTGTATCCTTCAACCACATTGGGAATCCCTGTGGTGTCACCCAGTTATGACTGCTAAGCTTCATCTATAGGCTAAATGCCAGCTAGCATTAGTGGAACTTTTATTCTTAGTCTTCGTTTTTTAACCATAGATCTACATTCCTAGATGCTGTGTTGGGTCCAGTCAGGCATGTCAACGGTGTCGCCATTTTGGGGCGGTCAACATAGTTGCTGGACATAGTTGCTGGTCAACATAGATGCTGTACCATTACAGAGCAGCAGTTTAAGGAAGATACTATGCAAATTTTTACAATTTCAATAATATTGCAGGTAGGATCATATAACAGAGGGAACACAGCCATGTTTATGTGATGTTTATGTGTAGATATGGCCGTGTGGTTGGCGAGGCACAGAGAACCTGTTGATGTGATTGTTTTCCTCTGGTTTTATATTAAGCTTATTTCATTTAATAGTCTATTCAGGGGATCTTAACTTGATCTAATAGTTAGTCGTAGCCCCCCCACCCCCCCCACCCCCCCGGACTCAATCATACCTCCACCACTGATTGGAATACCACTCGGTATTGGTATTAAAATCAAAAACATTGTGATGACACTGAAGCACTGCATGCATTTCAGCGAGGAAATGTGAACAGGCTTTTACTCGGATATTTTAATAAGCTCTTCTTTTCCTCCCTCCCTCTCTCTCTCTTTGCCTCCCTCTCTCTCTCTCTCTCTCTCTCTCTCTCTCTTTAAACCTGATGTACTCTAATGGTGAGTGATACTTTCACTTTTGCAGTAGACATGACTGTATGCACAAATTTTAGCTGGAAAAAACAAGAACAGAGAACAAATATTTTAATAAGCTTTTCTTCTCACACACACGCTGTATAGCTGTCTGTTTGTTTGCTTTTGTGCTTCGCAAATGGGAGAAGAATCTATTACTGTAACAATTACAGAGGAGGGAGAGAGAGAGAGAAATCCCTTCTTTAATTTTCCGGCAATTTGCATGCGGAACACGGAGCTGACGGTAGGACAGCGGGGGATGAAAAAATAAAAAAGGACAGAGAGAGAGAGAGAGAGAACAATAATAGAGAGAGAGGGAGAAGAAAGAGAGGGAGTTAAATGAGCAGCAGGAAAGGGAAGAGAGGCAGGATGGAGAGATGAAGAGAAAGAGAGAGAGAAGAAGTCAAACCACTTTTAATCTGCTCGCTCTTTGGCACACTGTAAATCAACCCAGCTACACACACACACACACACACACACACACACACACACAAACATACATACCACACACACACCACACATACACACACACCACACATATGTACATACAAACCATGTGACATATATACACATCACACACACACACACCACACATATACACACACACACCACACACATCACTCATACACACACACACATCACTCATACACACACACACCACACATACACACACACACACCACACTTATATACACACACACCACATATATGTACATACACACCATATTACGTATATACACACCACACACACACCACACATCACAACATCACACACATACACACACCACACATACGTATCTCTCACACACACACACACACACACACATATACACACTCCTGACTTATACACACATACACACCCACTTATACATTGCACACACCTCACATATTCACACACCACATACACACAACATATTCACACACCCTCTACATTTACATATATGCTACACACACCACACCACATATATACCACCCCCCCCCCCCCCCCCCACACACACACACATTTAAATATACAACACACACACCCCACCTATACGGATACACCACATACACCCACTTATACATACACACCACATCATATATATGTGTGTATATATATATATATATATATATATATATATATATATATATATATATATGATATATATATATACCCGCGTTTACATATATACCACACATACACACACACAAACACACACCCCTCACATTCACACCCTATAGATATATGTGTGTGTGAGAGAGTTTAAGTGGTAATAATTAAAGGAAGAGAGTGTGAGAGTCATTTTTGCAGTATGCTGCTGATGAGGTGAAGTTAGCTTTTAAATGTGCTGGAAATGAGGTAATTTACAGTACCGAGGATAATGCTGCAAGTCACACACACCACACACACACATATGGACTTGGCCTTTTGCAAATACCCCATCCACACACACACACACACACTCACTCTTATTCTCCAGTGTTTTATTGGACGGTGAAGAGACAGGCTGTGCAATCACTGTGTCCTTGTCTCGTCTCATGGAAATGTCACCATGTGTGAATTTTGGCAGCAAATCCTACTTAAAGTGTCTGTGTGTTAAAAATGTGCTCCACATATTGAGAAGGCTATATACATATATATCATCACTGTCAGGACAAAACCTCCATCTCCATTTTTTTCTTTTTTGGAAATTTGAAAAAGCCAACTGCTTTTTACAGTCTGTGAAAATGTCATGATGAAAAGATCATCAGAAATGGACCAAAATTACTTGAAATTAAATCATACCATTAATTTTTGTTCTGATAGTGATAACACATACGTACTAGTGGTGTAAAACTTAGCATGGGAATAATGCATGAACGTGAAAAATTAACACCACTTACTTTTGCAATTCTTTTTCCTAGTTTGACCCTTTGACCCATCCGTAGTTCCAGCCTGCTTGTCTGCGTTTGCTGTGTTGTTGCTATGCTGTTGCTATGCGTATTTCGTGTTGAATTTAGCTTGGATATCCCTGAAAAAGTCAACACCTAAAAGGCAGCACATGTTGCTCTAAAATGTGAATTTATCTCTCAGTGCTAATGGATAGCCATTAATACACCCTCGTACCATACTAGATGCTGGCTTTTGAACTTTACACTGGTAACAATCTGGATGATCCTTTTCTCCTTTGACCCAGAGAACACAGCATCCATTATTTCCATAAAAAAGTTGACTCATCAGGTCATAAAACATTTTCCCACTGTGCATGTTTTAATTTCAGTTGAGCTCAAGCTCAGAGAAGTGGGCAGCGTTTCTATATGACTTCCACTGTGGAAGGCGTGATCCTAACTTACGTTTGTGGATACAGTGATAAGCAGTGTTTTTGGACAGTGATATGTCAAACTATTTCCAATCCCATGTGGTAAAGCCCCTCATAGGAGCATGCCGGTATTTAATGTGGTTGAAGGTCGCGGGCTTTCAGTTGTACTTTTTTGGCTTTGTTTTGTACGTTTCAGATTCCCTGAAGCTCTTGATAAGGGTGAAATACTATAAATCCTTGCAAACACTTATCGGGGAATGTTGTTCTTAAACATTTGAACTATTTGTTGATTGCTTTCTTAGCTCAGTGATGAGCCTCGATGTTGCTCATAAAAGACTAGCCTTGTCTGGATGCTTCTTATATAACCAAGCACGATCATCACTTTTCAGTTTTCTGAGCATTTTACAACATTTCAAGTCTCAGATTGCCATGTCACAACATTGTTCGACCAGCATTGATTTCAAATTGAATGTATATTTCCAAAAAAAATGATGAAATTGTGTAGAACAGTTGCTGACACTGTGAAAATGCCTGTTGATCTTTACACTGTGTGTAAATTTCATGAAGAACGGACCAAACAAAATGCCCCAAAACGACTTGGAAAAAAGTCTGGTTCCATTGACTTACATTAAAAGTAAAGTTGTTTTTTTTCCTTCTCCTGGTAAGTTACCATTTAGGAGATGTTTTTCTTTTGAAAACAGCAATATCATTTCAAAGCGCATTTTACATATCATTCCTGGGGTACCATGGGTTTGTACTGTATTATGTTGAATAATATCGCTGCTGTCAGAAGAAAACCTCTTATCTCCATTTTTATCATTTTCAGTTTTTGACATACTTTGAAAATACCTGTTGTCCTTTACACTGTATGTAAATTTCATGAAGATCGGACCAAAAGAAATGTCCCAAAATGGCTTGGAAAGATGTCTGGTTCCATTGACTTACATTAAAAGTGCATTATATTTTTTCCTTCTTCCATAATGTTATCATATGGAGATATGAGGTTTTCTTCCGACAACAGCGATATGAAATATGCAGCAGGTGTATCTTGTCATATTGCGGCATTGCAT
The DNA here is from genome assembly GCF_015220715.1 of Pygocentrus nattereri. Classification (NCBI taxonomy): domain Eukaryota; kingdom Metazoa; phylum Chordata; class Actinopteri; order Characiformes; family Serrasalmidae; genus Pygocentrus; species Pygocentrus nattereri. The sequence goes on along the minus strand of NC_051213.1, from coordinate 43,547,224 downwards.
AATGGAATTATGAACACTGTTGCCCATGTCAGACTTGCCACTAACACACCCCGGTGTACAGGCTTGGGTGTATGTGTGTGTGCTTTTGTGGCTGCCTTTGTTCGGTGTATTTTCGCAGAACCTATTTGGACAAATAAGGTCACAGCCTTGCCACAGCGCAGACCGCGCAGAGTGCTGTGTGTGTCTGAGCGAGAGAGTGAATAGCAGAGCGAGTGAATGAGAGAGAGAGTGATTACAGAATGTACACTGAGCTCACCGCGCTGTATTGATTCCATGTGTATTGTGTGCTGGTAGAAAAAGCAGCTATAAAACAGGCGGCTTTTCTTTTGGTGCATGTGCATGCATGTCTATGTGTGTGTGTGTGTGTGTGTGTGTGTGTGTGTGTGTGTGTGTGAACATATGCCAGCATCAAAAATAAGTGGAGAGAGAGAGAGAAAAAAACAAAGATAGTGTAAAAACACATTTCTTTCATAATATCAATATTGAAACCTTGAGTTTTTCTGGTTTACACGACATGTTTTGATAGTATTGGAATATGACATGTTGAGGCTAATATGTTTTAAAGGGGAATATCACTGACAGTTAATTAAACGGTTAAGATGAAAACAAAGTCATTCAGAGTGGTTTGGTGTGAAATGCTGCATTCTAGAGAAACTTGCAGAGGAAGATTTGGTCAAAATGGTGGTGATAGGACGTCTGCCAGAAGCTTCCTCACAGTTGTCACCTGAAATGGTTATGAAAACTGATGAGAGGCCTAAAGATATGTTGGGCATTATAAGGCAAAATATGCCCAAAAGAAAAAGTTTTTTTTTCAAATGGACTTTTATTTTATCATTATAAACATTACATACTGTATGAAAGCTTGCCGTGGTGGGTAGCGCTGTCGCCTCACAGCAAGAAGAGCCTGGGTTTGATTCCCCGGCCGGGCGGCCAGGGTCCATTCTGTGTGGAGTTTGCATGTTCTCCCTGTGTCTGCGTTGTTTTCCTCAGGCTACTCTGGTTTCCTCCTACAATCCAAAGACAGGCAGTCAGGCTAACTGGACATGCTAAATTGCCCCTAAGTGTGAGTGTGTGAGTGACTGTGTATGTCTGTCTGTTTGCCCTGTGATGGACTGTCGACCTGTCCAGGGTGTATCCTGCTTTCCGCCCGATGACAGCTGGGATAGGCTCCAGCACCCCCCACGACCCTGAGGGAGAAGCAGCTCAGAAGGTGTGTGGTGGTTTAGGATAGGAAATAAAGTGGCTTTATTTGTATTATAAACATTGTGACCTCTGGTTCCTAGCACCTATAAAGAAATCCAAGTTGGTAAGTTTCTCTACAATGACCCATTTCACATCGAACAACTTTTTACTTTCCTCCTGTGGCCCAGGGAACATCCATTATTTCGATAAACAAGGTTGACTCATCAGGCACATTTTTTCCACTGTGCATTTTTTAATTTCAGGTAAGCTCCAGCCCAGAGAAATCAGCGGTGTGCAGAAATTTCAAAGCGTGACCTTTTGAAACATTGGTAGACCCGTTAACAGTCAGGGTTCCCTATTAAAACTACTCAGCTTTAAAATGAGCCAGTTTTTATTGGAGCCCTTCACTTAAGATGATCAGCTAAAAAGTCGACTTATGCCTAAACCATTCAAACACTCTATTAACTCCACAGGAAGAAATTCACATCTAACAATGTCACATCACACAGTGTGAGTGATATTTGTTATAGTATTGATTAAGTATATTATAGTATAGTATAAGATTCATGCTTTTTTTTCCCCTTCTGATTTCTGATCCAGCATTTCCTCCTAATTTCAGTTCAATAAAGACACATAATCTCTATTTACACCACTTAAAACGCAAGTACAGGACTATGTTCGCCGCATTCGAGGGCGCGTCAAGAGGCTGTGGCGTTCACACTATAAATGTTATGTGGTCATATTATGTGGTTTGAATGATTGGAAGAACTACATTTCCAAAGCGACACTTTTGAGCTGGGAAACACAAATTTTTGGGCATTAGGAATAAAACGCCTTGTAATAATGCAGAATGACTCACCAGTGACGGTAACCACTCGAAAGAAAAGATGCACAATGATCTTATACCTGGACAAACTACCTGGTCACACTACCTTATACCTGGTCAAAGAGGAGTGTTTTTAGCTACACTCACAGTTAGCCATGTTTTTCTTTTGAACCTCCTTGGATTGAAGGAGCAGTTTTTGTGCTTTCCAGACTGCATGATGTTGAAATCCTCTGGCTGTTTTGGTCCCTAATGTTTAATCTCTAATTTCTACTCTAATGGCTGGTACCAAATCGAACTTTTATTACATTTTCAACTTGACTCATTATATTTCCTTGCCATTAGGAGTAGCTACCACAACTGAGGAGTAGCAATGGCTAATATATCTATATCTATATTAGCTGTTATATTGAATTTATGTTTGTTGTATTTTATCATGCTCCAGTGCTCCACAGTGACATCTGGTAGAGACCCTAAGGTAGAGACGCCACTGGTGGCCAACTAGGATGTACATGAGCTGTGAGTCCTCTGGCAGGAGTTTTACACCATTTTAGGGGGCCATTGTCAAATTCTTAGAATGGATCAAATGCTTAGTTTCGGAGGGTTCATTTTCTACACATTTGTAGGTTGCATGGCCACAGATCGGATATGTGTCCAGTCTAGGACCGCATATGAAAGTGGCACAGATCTGATTTGGAAATATCAGATTTGTGTGTCCGCACAGCCCTGAGAAGCCTGTTAGAAAAAACAGCATGACTGGTCACCAGCAAAGCCAGCATTTGTTGTGTGTCGATTTCTGGCATGGTGGTCAGCAATAAAGGACGTCATTAGACCGATCATCATTAAAACCTCAGTTCAACAGGGTTAATTGTAGAAAATAGTTTGTATCCTTAATGAATAACATTTTAGCAAAGAGTGACCAGCCTTCAGGCACTTGGACATGATCCAGTCTGGCTGCCTTTGAAAAAAAGTTTGAAATACTAATAAGCATTTATTAGTGCTTATGGACATCACTTAAAAGTCGCTGACAACATTGAACTAAATGTACTTACATTAAAATGTTTTGTCCCTTTTGTGAATATGAAATGTATAAAAACTGCGGCTGATTTTCAGTCAATGAAAGCAAAAAAGGGGACAGCATTACTCTGGTTTGATTAGCAGAGAAAGAAAGGGGTGGGCAGAAAGAGGTGTGGAAGAGGCTGGATGGAGTGATTGAAAGGGAGGGAAAGAGAGAGAGCAAGTCAGTGAGTGAGAGAATGGGCGAACGAGGGAGGTGTGGGGACGGGCATAACGAATGAAGCATTATTGCGTCGTCCTGTAATGAAGACGAATGGCAGCCGGAGGCCGTGTGTGTGTGTGTGTGAGTGCACGCGATGGATGGATCAGCGTCATTTACCCAACATGTCCCGCAAGAGGGGCAGTAATAGCACCTCCATTGTGAGGTAACCAGGCCGTGACATCACCACCTCACATCCCATCGCCACGACAACGGCTCGCCTCCTCCAGCTGTTGCCAGGCGCCTGTCTCCATGGAGATGTAATATAGGGGTTGGGAGGGGTTAAGAGTAAGAGGTAAGATAAGGGTGGGAGTTGAGGTCTGTCAAGTACACAGGATGTGTGTGCTAGTGTGTATAATTAGTTGATTGTGGGGACGCGATGTCCCCATGATGATAGTAAAACGATCATTTTGACATAGTGGGGACACTGGGCCAGGAAGAATGCTTTTGTAGGAAAACAAAGTAAACAAATAAGCATACTGGAAAGTAAACAAGTCTGTTAGTTGCTGAGGTGTAGCAGTGCAGCTTTATGCAGGCAGGGCACAGAAATACCCCACAAAGATATGAATACAAGTGTGTGTGTGTGTGTGTGGCAGTTCAAGGTCAGGTAATGGATTAAGCATAATGTAAATGTCTGTATTGATTAGAGAATGCAAGCAGAAATAAAACAGGAAGACAGTTCTTATTTGATTCCTGAGCTTAAAGAGACTTTGTTGCCGTAAGGGAAAATGTAAACATTCATACATCTGTTGTAAACATGCTTACTCTGATCCTTTAGAGGTCCTAGAGCGTGATTTTTTTGGTTTAAAGACTGAAAACCCCCTTGTGATGTGTCTTAAAGGTGGGTGTAACTTTTGAAAAACTGCAAGAGCTTTAGGGTGGATGTTTGGGGGTGGTTTTCAAATGCCATTTTTCGTTAGCTAGTCAAACCAGACAGAGAACTAACATCACTGCTAGGAAGCCAAACCGGCAACGCTCATATTACAGGGCTCACTGCTCAATTCTGATCTTTTCTCAGATCCGATCTTTCTGACTCGATGGTTCACATTTGTGTCGGCAAAGTGAATCAAACGTGTCATTAACATGAACGAACCTGCGTCCTGAAACGACACATCCTAATCAATAACGTCGCCTGAATGACCACATGCATCATGATGCAAGTATCCCTCGCAGAGTTAATTCACTCTGAGCAGCTCTCAGCTGTTGTTTATTAGAGTGAGATGAAGGTGAAAAAGGGATCAGGTGTGTTTACTGCACTGTGTACAGCACTGCTTACTGGTGCTAACTTCAGGTTCTATGCTGCTGTCACGGAAACGCTAAATGATGCACTGTAAAACCTAAAAACCCATGAATTCTAATCCGAGCGTTCTAATTAACGTCGCATGGCCACAAATCGTACACGTATCTGATCCAAGACCACATATGAAAAGTGTCCCAGACCTGATTTGTGTGTCCACCCAGCTCTGAGAACCATGATAACAAAACTAGCATAGCCTAGCATGGCTAGTCACAGGCAAAATGTATTAAACCAGCATATGTTGATGCTGGTATGTTGGTCAACCAGCATGACCACTACTGGTTGTTGAGCTAAACCAGCATAAACCAGCTTTCCATGCTGGTCTGTGCTGTTCTTTTAAGCAGAACATTTACACAATAGTGCAAAAAATCTGAATTGTGCCACATTAGCTCAGTAATGTGAATGTAGCCTGTAATGTTAACTGTGGTAACTGTCTTCAAACCTTCATCTCAGTGGAGAAAATGAATTCCTCATACAACAGAAACGACTTCTCAGCTGAGGAGAAGCCAAAAGGTAGCAAAAGTTAGCGAGGTAGCTTCCAGGCTATCGAGACATTATACCTCAGTTTAGCTTCTTTTCTCTTGCTGCCAGGGTAAAAAAATGGGCTCCGGGAATCATTTTGTGCTGAATAAAAATTGACATTTTTTTCGCTTTGGTTCCACAGACAAGGTAGAAGTTCCACTAAAATTAGCTTGCATGTATTTATTAGCATATAGATCACTGGCTAGGCTAACAATCAGGACTTTGGCATTTCCACTGGTTGTATGATGTATTTTATAGCGGATGCTGTGGTGAGAGAACTCGAAACATAAAAAAATGATATAAAGATATCAACCAATGAGGCTGAGGGATATAATGCTAAGCTGCAGCCAACTACACAACACAACAAATAGCATATTAATCTCTGATTTTAGGCCAGAATGCTCCTGGTTTGGGTTAGATGCAGGGCATTTGCATTTTGCTACAGTCTTACAAATGAAAATAGAAATACCCCACAGAGATAGGAATACAAATGTGCGTGTGTCTCGACTCTGGCAGTTCAAGGTCGGGTAATGTATTAAGCGTAATGTTAATGTTGGTATTGATTAGAGGATGTAAGTAGAAGACGCTAATTGGAGCAGTTATTATGGTAATTGAGAGTCCTCAATCTTTCCACCTGAGAGACGACGGCGCGGGCTGAATGAGATATACAGATATAGATGGAGTATGAAATGGGCAGAGACGGGCATAGAGAATCTGTGTGAAGAGAAAGTGGTGGTGGTGGGGGAGGGGGGGTGGGGGGGTTGAGAATCCCTGTGACACTAATGGTTATTCCACAGCGGCAAGTGGCATGTACCTGTCAAAGCTCGAGCCTCTAATGATGTCCCAGCACCGTGACATAAAAACGACAAGGCTTCTCAACCTCCACGCACACCCACCATTGTACACACCCTGCATTGGGCCTGCTCTCTCTGGTCATCCCTCCTAAATCAGTACCTGATTCTGTGTGGAAAGGGGGGCCGGAGGAGTTGACAGGACAGTGCCTACTGTGCCAAGTTGAGCAGTTACTTACTGGCATTTTGTTTTTTTTTTTTTGTTTTTTTTTTTGATGATTTAACCCCTTCAGATTGGATTAGTTTACCAAGAGGATTTTTTTCACATTTTTACTTCAGTGATGAAGTTCGTGCACATTCTGGACCCTGAAGTTTCTAGTGGGTTGTATTTTCTGCATCCCACATACACCGATCAGGCATAACATTATGACCACATCCTTGTTTCTAAGCTCATTGTCCATTTTATCAGCTCCACTTACTCTATAGGTGCACTTTGTAGTTCTACAATTACAGACTGTAGTCCATCTGTTTCTCTGCTTACTTTGTAAGCCCCCTTTTACCCTGTTCTTCAGTGGTCAGGGCCACCATGGACCCCCACAGAGCAGGTATTATTTGGGTGGTGGATCATTCTCAGCACTGCAGTCACACTAATGTAGTGGTGGTGTGTTAGTGTATGTTGTGCTGGTTCGAGTGTGTCAGGTACAGCAAAGGTGCTTGAGTCCACTCACTGTCCACTCTATTAGACACTGCTACCTTGTCAGTCTACCTTGTAGATGTAAAGTCAGAGATGATAGCTCATCTGCTGCTGCACAGTTCATGTTGGTCACCCTCTAGTCCTTCATCAGTGTCCACAGGACACTGCTCACAGGACGTGTTTGGCTGGATATTTTTGGTTGTTGGACTATTCTCGGTCCAGCAGAGACACTGAGGTGTTTAAGACCTCCAGCAGCACTGCTGTGTCTAATCCACTCAGACCAGCACAACACACTAACACACCAACACCACCACATCAGTGGTACTGCATGGCTAAGAATGATCCAACACCCAAATAGTACCTGCTCTGTGAGGGTCCATGGGGGTCCTGAGCACTGAAAACCAGGGTAAAAGGTGGTAACAAAGTACACAGAGAAACAGATGGACTACAGTCTGTAACTGTAGAACTACAAAGTGCACCTATATAGTAAGTGGAGCTGATAAAATGGACAATTTTTGTTTGTTTTTCTGAGAAACCTGCAGGAACATTTTTCTATTTTTCCTTCGATTTTTCTGCTTCATTAAATGTAATCTCCCCAGAACCTTTATGTAGACTCTACATTGCTAGATATATCCTTCCAAACTAGCCAATCCTAGCTAGCCAACTTAAATTAGCTTATCATTAGTAAAACATTAAACTGTATTAGCCAACTAGATAGCACATCTGACTGGCTAAATCATTAGAGTAACAATAGGAAGATAGTAGAACAACCTCTTCATTTTCCTGTTGACTAGTGAATAGTGAAGATAGTGAAATTGTTCATGGCCAAGATAATCACTGCTGGACAGAGCTGTATGCTCACTCTAAGAGTATACACTACATTCAAGCCCTCTTTACATCTTTATCTGCTTTTCCGATCCCACATCTGATGGATCATGAGTCTGCTCGTGTGTGGTGACGTTACAGACAAGCTCATTTTTAGCCCTGCGAATTTCTCAAGCCTTTTTAACACATTCGTTTTAGAGTTGCTAATTTTGTTAAACTCGTGCTCATGCAATTTACACCGAAAGTCTTTTTGGGAATTTGGAAAAGTGGGTTAGCAAAGACGGGGGCGGGTGCAGCGGTGCTGTTCGCTCCACTGTTCAGACATCTCCACGTGCCCCCTCTTTATACCACCCCCATTTCCTCCTTCGCAATCACCGCTAAGTGCTACACACCAGCACCCTGCACTAGCAGCTATGCCGGGCACACACACACACATGCACACACACACATGCGCTCTTAAAAGCTGATTAATAAAGCACTTTGCAGCTCGCTATGATAAAGTCCCCACTGTGTGACGGAGTCAGCCTAGCGTTCATTAAGCAACTCTGCAAACCTGCTCCGGAGCTGCAGTCAGCCTTTTTTGACTCTCCACACATCCTTTAGCTTAGCGCTTAGCTTTTTAAAGGGGCACACTTGCCCGGTGCCATTTACACATCACACACCTTTTATTAAACTCCATTAAAAGTGGCCCAGGCCCCAGACCTTCTGGGATCATTTAGCTCTTTGCATTTCGTACACTTGGCCTTTTATGAAGCTCCACTCCTAGCTGGGTTTCACATCAGCTCGTACCATTAATCTCTCTACTTTGGCCTGCTGCTGGGAAAGACATGAATAACAAAATGGCCACCAGCCACGAGGCCTTTATGGTGTGTCATTTGTTGCTCTTTTGCCCCGAAGGCACTATTTTTCCAAGTTTTACAGGTTTCAGTTTCGCAACACCGGGTTTTTCCACCAGTGCCCAAAACTTTAGGTCATGCTAACCCTTAGGTGTAAGGTCAGATGACATGTCTGGCCCACTTTCTATGGTGACCACTGTGTGCTCTGCCCTTTTCTACAACAGATACTCACCTCTGACTAATTCATGGGCCTGTTGCATAAACTTTTTCTTTCCCCTGGTAGTGTGACCTGGTATCACTCCAACCATGTTTTGTCAGTCAGCTGCACAACAAATACACTTGCTTATCTGATGCAAACGCATGCACACATTCTCACATGCTTTTAATGTAAGTCAATGGAACCAGACTTTTTTCCCCCAAGTCATTTTGGGCCATTTCTTTTGGTCAGTTTATCGTAAAATTTACACACAGTGTAAACAGGTTTTGTTCCGACAGCAGTGATATTTTAGCAACATATGTCTAGGTTGCATGAATAAACAGGTCTGGTGATGGACTTGCTGGTTTAGCTGAAAACTGAAAAACGACAAAGATAGAGATATGAGGTTTTTCATTTTTTGACGAAAGGACCAAAAGAAACGGCCCAAATGACTTGATAAAACTTCTGGTTCCATTGATAACATCTGGTTCTTATATTAAAAGTAATGTTTCTTCCTTCTCCTGTGAAGTTACCATTTTGAAGATTTCTTCTGACAACAGTGATATGCAAAAATCTAGAAAATACCCTTAGACCCCTGAGGGTTGTAACCCTAACCCTTATAAGGCAATGAACTGGTAAAAACTCTGTTTGTATAGATAGTAAAATGTCATGCAGTGTCAGAAACCACACAGAGATTGCTTAGCAACTTGGTTTCAGACAAGTGTGATGACTTAGGCCTGTAGTTGTCACAGTGCTAAGATGCTAGACTTCCATTGTTGACTACACAACTAACGGCAAAACTCAGACATCAAGCATGGGGCGTCGGGGGAAAATTGTATAAATCTGATTTTGGGTTCACCTTCACGTTGTATTGTAGTTTAAATAAATCAAATTTAACAAAACTTCATTTTGTTACCACACATTCTCAGCCAAGTCTGAGCGAAGCACTAATGTACACAGCTCTCAGACTTGTTGCTAATGTAGAAGCGTGTGGTTTTATTCACCATTAGCACTGTTTAACACGCTGTGCTTTCTTAGCCCTGCGTTTTATTAAGCGCGCCTCATCTCGGCACGCATTTGTTTTCCTGCAGATGCTTTCTCCGCACTGTTTAAGTGGGACGTTGACTCCCCAGGGGAGACCGAGAGGAGGTTCACACGGGTTACACCGCACAGGTGTGGTAATTTAGAGTAACCCTGGACTCCCACTGAGCATTAGCATTAGCTGCAAGCTGCTGCAGTTTGCGTAAATGTGTGTGTGTGTGTGTGTGTGTGTGTGTGTGTGTGGCCATGTATTTATGTCTTTGTGAGGACCAAATGTCTTCTAGTGATTGGAGGTTGAGCAGTTTGAGAGCTGCTCCCCATGAGGAAAAATACTTTTTGTGAAAAGCTGGCTTTAATTTGACAATTTTAAGTAAAAAAGCTAATAGATTCTAAGTTCCTGAGGTAAAGGTTAATGCTGGGTTTAGCATTTAGCTGCAGTGGAAATTCCCAGCAAAGATAGGAATACAGACATATGTCTGTGTGAGGGAGATGAGAGAGTTTCTGTCGCTCTTTCTGTCCTAATGTCGGAGTAGCAGTGCCAGGGATTAGCATTCATTAAACCCCCTCCCTTCGTGTTTTCTCATGTATTTATTTATTCATTCGTGGTAGTTTTTTTTTTTTTTTTTAAAAGCTACAGTAATTAGCCTGCATCCGGGGGGGAACTGTAATTGCGTCCTGGGGGATGGAGGGACGGCGAAGGGATGAGGAAGAGAAAGACAGCAGACTGAAGAGCAAGCAGACAGCCAAGTAGAAAATCCTGTGGGATGAAAAAGCAAATGAGAGAAGGTCGAGGAGAATGTGTCAGCAAAAAAAAGTACAGTACAGGAAGCATTATGATATAAAATAAGGATTATGTTATAAAATAATCATAAAGACTCATTCATGAGAGCATGTTGTAGTGAGGATCCCATTCCGCAAAAACAGATGTATTACCCTGAGGATGTGGCCCTACTCTTCACTCAGATTAGATCCCTGGTACGCTTCACTTAAGACACCTCTTAGCTATTTAAATGCGTTTTAGTGGAGATACAGTGTTATGGTTATGCATGCAAATGCCTGCTTGCGCCATATGGGGAGGATGAGCAGCATCAGTGCTGAAATTGAGCAGCTGTAGCGCATTCAGAATGCGAGTATATGTTGGATATATTGGTGCAAACTACCATAAACAGAATTAGCAAAGTTAGCTTTTAGGCCTACACCCTTAAAATTAGTGTTCTTCAGGAGTTCTTTAGTAAAGACATTGGTTATATATAGAGTCATGTCAACTCTAAGAACAGTTTGAATGCTTAAATGGTTCTTTGCATGGTTAAATTGTTCTCTATCATGGAGCCCTGTTGTATATGTTTATTTAAAGGACTTTTTAAGAAGGTTCTATATTGTGCCAAAGTGTTCAGCTCTTGTTACAAGTCAAATAACTCTTATTATTGGTACTATGTAGAACATTCTTGAATCATGCAAAGAGCTGTTAAAGGTTCTTTAGTAAAGACAATGATTATATATAGAACAATCTCACGCCACAACTTGGCAAGCTGCTGTGACCTTGTTAATTATCTGATGAACCGAATCAGTGGGCTGGGAATTCTGGAAGAACGCTATGGCTCCTGCCAGGCATGTAGTTTTACACTCGATTAAGCTGACCAATAAAAGGAAGATGAAGAAGTCTTTACTCCTACCAAAATAAGCTCCAGATAGGCCACAAAAACAAGATGAGGAATTCAAGATGTTTTCATTTTTACAAAGCTTGCTTATTTGCGATATTTGTTTATCTCTTCAAAGCTTCATCTCCTCAACCTGTTGTGTACTTAAAAGAATCTTTAGAATCCCACCAAAAAGAATTCTGCTTTGGTTTCCCCTTTTTGCTAAGAGTGTAGTGTCACAAAGGTTCACCACATGGTACACTTCCATCGAGAGGTGGTTGGGGTGTCCTGATCAGATGCCTGAACCACCTCAACTGGCTTCCCTCAATATTGAGGTGTAGTGACTCTACTCTGAGCTCCACCTGGATGACTGAGCTCTTGACCTTATCAAGTAGAGCGTAGCCCACTGCCCTGCGAAGAAAGCTCATTTCTGCCATCTGTATTCACAATCTCATTCTTTTGGTCATTACCTAAAGCTCATGACCCAAAGCTCATAAGTGAGGGCAAGGATAAACACCGACCGGTAGAGAACTTTGTCTTATGGCTCAGCTCCTTATTCACCACTACAGTCTGGTACAGTGACCGCATTACTGCTGCCATCTGTCCCAGGCTGTGGCCGATCTCTCAGTCCCTCTTTTCATTACTCATGAACAAGACTTAAACTCCTCCACCTGTAGCAGATCCTTTCCCCTTACCTGGAGTTGGCATGCCATCCTCTTCCCGGCTATTAGGAACCTTCATCAAGTTTTGAAAACAGTGGTTCTTAAACAAGTTCTCAGGGCCACCCAGACATTCCACATTTTTGCTCAATTCCACCTCCCAACACATAGGTATAGAGCAAACCTGGTAAACATGTTTTAGAATCACTGCTTCAAAGAAACCATCCACTGAGAGAAGAGAGAAGTAATTCTATGATGGCATCACTCCAAAGAACCATCTCTACCAAGAGTAAACCCTTCAGAATTATCTCCAGTTCCTAAATCCAGTCGAAGACCTGTGGGGCTAAAGAGAAGAGTCCAGAGTGGGGATCTTGCGGATTTGAGGGGATTTTGCATAGATGGATGGTCTCAGATCAGCTCATATGTGTTCACCCACATTCGTTATCCTACATTATAAGGGAAGACTCTGTGCTGTTATCTTGGAAAAAGATGTACACAGTAGTAAAGGCAGGGGTGCCAAACAATTGTGACTTTGAATATTATTACTGCAGTGGAAGGTTGGTAATATCAAGCCAATAGCCCATCTGTGCACATCTTTACCAACAGTGCCAATAATTCTGGAGGGCACTGTACGTTCTCCGCTCTCACAAACATAACTTGGCTCATGAATAATCTGCCGCAACCTTGGCAAACTGCTGCGACCTTGCTAATTAGCTGATGAGTCAAATCAGTGGGCCGGGGAACTGGGGAGAACGCTATGGCCCCGCTAGGCCTGACACTCTATTAAGCTGACCAATCAAAAGAAGACATAAAATTCCACACTCCCACCAAAATAAGGTCCAAGAAAGCCACAAAAACATGATTAAGATTTCAAGATACCCAGCTTGTTGGTAAAATTGATTTATGGATTAAGTTCCTGGGAACTCAATATGTAAAACACATAAGAGTGCAGCAAAACACAATTCCTTGTGGATAAACTTAAGGAGGTGGTCAAACATAACATTCCTGACTCTGACAAGCATTCCTGACTCTCTTGCACCAAACAGGGAGTCAACTGATTATTGTGCTCTAATGGACTAGCCCAGCTATAGTGGCAGAATTGTCCAGAGTAAGTGGTGGTTGGAGGCGTCCGAAAGGCTAGAGTGAAAATTCTGGGACTGACTGACCGGCCCCCCGGGATTGAAAAGCCTCACCTGGATGCTGTCGAGATTTTAGCGAAGAGTCTACCAACACATGCCTCTCAAACCTTACATTTTATAATTAGCTTCATGACTACCAACTGCTGCATGAACTCCTAACGGTTTTCTGGAAGTTGTAGTCCTACCTTACACACATACTGAACTGCTTATCAGCAGTGTTCTCATATCTAACATCTGACACAATCAGTAGTCCATCAGATCTTTCTGACAGTTTCCCGACAGACCTTTAAATGAATAGCTTGATAGAATATGTCATTTACACAGTTTCTCCCTTCTCTGAAATAGTGGATCAGCAAAGACAAGGTTTGTTGTCTGAAGTTTACTTCTTTAGTTTTGCACTGGAATTATGAAGCTAATGTAAGGAGTGGAAGCTTATGTACAGCAATTAGCAAACTGCTTGCCTAGATAGATAGATAGATAGATAGATAGATAGATAGATAGATAGATAGATAGATAGATAGATAGATAGAAACTACATACATTTCTAGCCCATCTATGGGAGTAGCATGTTAGCGTGGAACTAGTGCTAACATTAACATTTATTTGGATGTTACATATTAATCGGACATCGGATGTTACATATTAATTTTAAACCTGTTTTGTTTGATGTTTGTAACAGACATTAACATGTATTTTATCTTGTAGCGGTTTTACTGTGACTCAGTAAAGAGTCCTGGTGTAGTCCACTGTTGCCATTTCTAACAACTGACTGAATTGCATTAGTTAGGCTACCACTTGGGGTGACTGAAGAATTTAGCCACTTGGTTTCCAACCAAAACTTAGCACTTGTGAATGTCATTTTGGTCATACAAGATTTTCTCCTGATTTTGATGATATACTCATCATCAGAAGCATAGTAGAGCATATAAGCAGGTAAACACCTCAGAGACTAAGTTATCATATACTCGCTTAATCCATCTATGGTGAGGTTCATTTAATTCAATGATTCTGGGTTTGATTTGACCAAAACCACTGAGAGCAAAGACTTTACGCTTGTCCACTCCCAAGCTGAAAATCCAGCATGCTCCATGTGCTCGATGCTTTCTCCTATTCTTTTTTTCTTACTCTACAATCACTCATAAAACTCAGTATTACTAGCTAGCTAGCATGGCAGGGGGTAGGAATGACGAGAACACTTCTAAGCACATTGCTTGAAAAACTCCAAAGCTGTTTCTGATGACTATAATAACACCAACTCCCAAGCTCCAGTCCGACAAATTAGTTTTGAGATCCATTATGTGATTACATGCTTTCATCTCTGATCATTTCAATGAATATTAAACTTTCACTCTTGATACTTAGGCTAATGTACTTTTCATAATTACATTAACAGTAGTATATTCAGAAAAGGTGAGACCTTCAAATCAAAAACTTACGGCCCTTTTCAGTCTCGCTTTCTAACAAGCTCTCGTCCACTTGGCCTCATCACTTCCACTCAGGGGGATCTCTCGCGCCAACTTAAGGGCCTTTTCATTACTTTATTAGCTTAAGTGAAGGATATTAGATGAGCCCTCGGAGGGATGAGGGACTGAGTGAACATCAGAGTGAACTTCGGCAGCAGGACTTGCTCAGAAATCATCGCCTGACGCATTTCCCTTCCCTTCAAACCTGAAAATAATGGTGGACCAAGCTGTTAAGCTACTAAAATGCTTCACATTTGAAAAATCCATTCAATTTGCTGGGCTTTAGGTGATAAACAGCTCCATCTCTTATACATGACAGCTGATACGGCTTCACTTTACTCAGCTAGCTGGCTAGTTAGCATGCTAAAAGCAACACAGCTAACAACAACAACAAAAAGAAAGGCAAAGCACCAAGTTTACATCAAGACAAAGCCATTGTACTCACGGATTTTGTGTACGTTACACTCTCAGAAAAAAGGTACGACACTGTCACTGGGGCAGCACCCTTCTTGTCACTGGGGTAGGACTCTCAGGGGTACATCTCAGTACCTCTAGTCAGGGAACATAACTAAACCATAATCCACTGAAATTATATTTTCTAAGCTGTACTGACTCCACACACCCTGCCTCGCCTCCGGGCTTGTTATTAAATGGTTCTGTTTTAAAACATTACGCTATGAAACGGTACAAATATTTGCTTTTCCACTGGGAAAAACTTGTTTAAGGTGCACAATTGGACCTTAAAACAGCTGTTGTACCTTTGAGAGAATGTTTACACTGTTTGTACCTTGATGAACAAATCATGTACCTGCATGGTACCTTTATTTCTAACAGTGTATGTTCAGACTTCTCAAAACTGTCTTGACTAGACGATTAGCTCACTGAGGTGACTGTTGACAGTGAATAATCTGCCCCTCACTGTCCTCTCGTTCACTTGCATGAGGCAAAACTGAGAGCTGAGTCGAAGTAAGCTAGTTTCAAAAAGGACTGCTAGTCAGAAAGTTAGCTGTATGTTTTGTTTACGTCGGGCTCCAGCAGCAAAGTACGCCTCCTTGCTCAAATGACTGCTTTCTGTCAGCTAATGTGTCACTGTTGTGTTCTATATTGCCTTAGGAATTATTGATAGCATACATTTTAGCATTTGAATATAAAAAATAGCATACAGCTAAAGTAGCACGATCAAGGTACATTCTTATCATGCCAGTGCAGGCAGGCAGGCCTACTTCATCAGTTTCACTGAGCTGACGTCAGTTAAAGCATTAAGTGTCTATTAGCAAACTGCTAAATACACTAGCATGCCAGTTAGCCACTGTAGCATACCAGCTAGCTAGCTAGCATATTTTGTGGTTGAAAATCTCTTCAAACGACAAGCTAAGTAGTGTTTTCAGTTGAACAACCAAGTAAACTACACATATAACGGTTCTACAAGGGTTCTTTAATAAAGGCAGTGGTTCTATTTAGAACCGTGAGTTGTATATAGAAGCATTTCATGTTTTTTTGCATGGTAAACTGGTTCTTCAGATTGATGTAGAATATGTTGGCTATCTATGTAGAACCATTTTGAAAATGGTTCTATGTAGCATCACTGCTACACTCCAAGGGTTCTTTGGTAAATGCGGTCGTTCTGTTTAGAACCATGAGATCTGTATAGGACCATTTCATGCTTAAATGGTTCTTCACATGGTGACGTGGTTATTCAAATTGATGGAGGATGTGTTGTATATGGTTCTATGTTACAACAAAAAGGGTTACAAGCTTGACATCGTAACAATAGAAGAACCTTTTTTTTTCGACGCTATTATAAAACCATTTTGAAAAAGGTTCTATATAGAACCATGCGCAACACATTCTCCCTCAGTCGAAAGACCTATTTCACCATTTAAGCATGAAATGGTCCTACATAGAAGTCTGGGTTCTCAATGGAACAGCTCAGTGGAATGTTTTTACTAAAGAACCCTCGAAGGAACCATCACATTTAAGTGTGTACATACGTGTACATACGTTAAAAAACACAGTGTTTTCTATCATATGTTTCAACTTAAGGACATACATTTACTGTCTGCTTCTCTTTTCTCTCTCTTTTCTCTGTCCTCCGCTCCCCTGGATCTCCCCTTGACTGTGGATTGGATATGGAATGAAAGGTATGTAAAGTGAATTATCAACAGTTATAACCCGGTTTTCTGCTTGGAAACTGTGTATATTATACAGTATCACTCGGATCATATACATTATAATAGCTTTTCCACTGGGCTGAATTCTAGCCCCAAATGTCGTCAAATATATCAAACACGCTTGATTATTCGGTGTTGGATTTTCTCACTTATGTTTCTGCTGAGTGGTTCCAGTTTTATCTGCATCTGTTTAATCCTCACTGTAAACGTGTCCTGTTTGCATCCACACTGGGCTCCCTGGTGAGGCCACAGGAGGACGGGTTCCTCTTTCTCATGCTTTTTTGTTGTTGTTGTTGTTGTGTATTCAAGGTTTTTAGGTCTAAAAATCTAGTTTAAGTAGATTAATTAATTAATCATTAATTAAGTTAATGAGATTCAGCTGGATGCCATCACTTTAGCATAGCGAGATAAGTTAGCTGGATAGCTTTAGCATAGCTAGATAACTTAGCTAGAAGGCTTTCGCATAGCAAGATAAGTTAGCTGGATAGCTTTAGCATAGCTAGATAGCTTAGCTAGAAGGCTTTCTCATAGCGAGATAAGTTAGCTGGATAGCTTTAGCATAGCTAGATAACTTAGCTAGAAGGCTTTTGCATAGCAAGATAAGTTAGCTGGATAGCTTTAGCATAGCTAGATAACTTAGCTAGAAGGCTTTCGCATAGCAAGATAAGTTAGCTGGATAGCTTTAGCATAGCTAGATAACTTAGCTAGAAGGCTTTCTCATAGCGAGATAAGTTAGCTGGATAGCTTTAGCATAGCTAGATAACTTAGCTAGAAGGCTTTCTCATAGTGAGATAAGTTAGCTGGATAGCTTTAGCATAGCTAGATAACTTAGCTAGAGGGCTTTCTCATAGCAAGAAAAGTTAGCTGGATAGCTTTAGCATAGCTAGATAAGTAAGTAATAGCCTACAGTTACTGTACTGTAGTGTTCTGTAAAGCTTCTTCCTTTCTTTCTTCCTTTTCTGTAGTTTTTCTATCTATCTATCTATCTATCTATCTATCTATCTATCTATCTATCTATCTATCTATCTGCTTTTTTCTTTTTTGTTTGTTTTTCTTTCTTTCTCCTGTCTCTCTATCTTTGTTTTTCCTTTCTGTCTATTTATGTATGTCTATTCCTTATTTTCCTTCTGTTTTTCCTTCTATCTGTGTTACTGTTTCTCTATATTTCTGTTTTTCTTAACTCTCATCCCCTCTGCTGTGTGTTTAGTGCTGTGTGGTTGTGAGGATTTTGCTGAT
Organism: Pygocentrus nattereri; assembly: GCF_015220715.1. NCBI lineage: Eukaryota > Metazoa > Chordata > Actinopteri > Characiformes > Serrasalmidae > Pygocentrus > Pygocentrus nattereri. The sequence continues at coordinate 43,529,436 of NC_051213.1, read as the reverse complement.
GTGACTGACAGGTGGAGGTGAGGTGTTTGATCTCTGTGAGGTGTAGAATGTTCAGCTTGATGGAACTCATGGAGTTTTTGTCCATCCTTGTTGCAGTTGCTATGAACACTTCAGTGGACGGAGCTTGTCGAGGTCAGCTGAGCTGAAAGCTGCTTTGTGACCATGTCTGTTGTATTAAGTTGTGTTTAAATAATGTTAGACTGAATGTATTTAATCCTGAGCTTACGAGGAGCAGAGCTGAGTGGAGGAGGAGGAAGAGTGGAGGAGGAGGAGGAGAAGAGGAGGTGATGCTGATACAGAAGGAGAGAATGAAGGCAGTCAATTATGGAGTTTGTTGGTTTTTCTCAGAGTCTGAGGGACGTGTGTTGAACTAACACTAACCTTTAAACACACACAGTCACACACACAGACACACAGACACACATACACACAGACACACACATACACAGACACACACACACCCACACACAGACAGACACAGACACACACACACAGACACATACACACACAGACAGACATACACATAGACACACACACACACGCACACAGAGACGGACGCAGAGCCAGAGAGAGCGAGAGGAGATGAGAATGTGTGTGAAATGATGAAAAGCAAGAGAGAGAAGAGGAGAGGGAGATGGACGGCAGGCGGCGGAGGAGAGATAGCTCCAGAGGGGGTTATAGATAGAGAGAGGAGAAGAGGAGGAGAGGAGGTGAGAGGTGATGGAAATATTCCTCCTCCAGGCGCTCGCTGACCTTCTATCAGTCCTGCATTAATCACTATTGTTTCCTCCCTCACTTTCCATCAGTGCTGCGCTGCTCCCTCGCTCTCTCGCTCTTTTATCAGCTTTTAATATCCACTCTTCACCTGTCCATCCACAGCGCCGCTCTCCACTTCTCCTCTCTCACTCCATCTCTACCACTTCCTTTTCTTTACCACTCTCTCGTTCAACCACTTCTCTCTTCTTTCATTCCCTCGTCTTTTCTTTCTTTCTTTCTTTCTTTCTTTCTTTCTTTCTTTCTTTCTTTCTTTCTTTCTTTCTTTCTTTCTGTCTACAGGCCTTTTTGTCCATTGTGTTTTTTTCTCTTTCAGTTCATCTTTTTTTTGTTTGTTTTTTATTTTTCTTTCTTTTCCTGTATTGATTGATTAATTAATTCATTCTTTCATTAATTCATTCTTTCTTTCTACATCTCTATCCACATGTCTTTCCTAATGTGTTTCTTTCTATCATTATTTTTCCGTTTTTCAACAGGTCTGTTTCTCTTTTTCTTTGTGTTGTTTCTTCTTTTTCATTTCTTTCTAAACTTTTAATTTCTTTCTTTTTTCTTTGTTTGTTTCTTTCTTCTTTCTTTCTTTCTTTCTTTATTCATTTCTTTCTTTCTTTCTTTCTTTCTTTCTTTCTTTCTTTCTTTCTTTCTTCCACCCTGTTCTGTATTAAACATTGTCTGGTTATGATCTTTTAACTCGTATTGCAGTGATATATGAATATTAGCTGTAAATAAGGTTCTGTGCAGGTACATATCTCATTCATCCAGGTACAAACAATGTAAATGTAGCTTCAGTGGTTTTAAGGTCTAATTGTGCACCTTAAAAAGGTTTTTCCAGGTGAAAAGTACATATTTGTACCATTTCATAACGAATGTATTAAAACAGAGCAATAATATAAAAAGCCTGGTGTTAAGATGGGGTGTAGAGTCAGTACAGCTTACAGAACATATATGACTAGAGGGGCTCTGCCCCAGTGCCAGTTTCATAAAGAGTGTATAAAGTGCTGCTCTATTACAGCACATTGACTCTAATGTGTTCATTCTGGTGTGCGGTCAGTGCTGGAGACCTGAATAAAGTCCCAGCTGTGAGTGTATCATTAAAGAGAAGCTGGTCTCATATTCCAGCGCTGAGCGTCTGAGTCTCATAAATTCAGAACATATTCATCTTCTTTCTTCCTGTTATTGTCAAACAGAAGCTCAGCAGGGCTTTGGTGTGGAGTGATATCCGTCTGTATTCACCGGCTCTTTCATAAAGCAGCGCAGACTCGGTGGAGAGGCCACTGTACCGATTCTCTGAAATTCCTTATTCCGCAAGGACGTCGGTATTGTTGGGCTTTGAAGAACACTCCGCGTCATGAAAGGACTGACATTTATTTGTTTGTTTGTTTTGCTTATTTATTTATTTTATTTCATTCTTACAAACGTAATCTTTCTCAGTGTCTGTCCTTCTCTTTGTCCACCTCCATGTCCCTCATGTCGACTGTCAGTCTGCCTGTTACATAAAGCGCTCTCTTTCTCTCTCTCCCTCTATTTACATCTCTCGCTTCCTTTCTTTTCCATTTTTCTCCCTTTTGCGCTTTTCAAATGTCACGCAGGAGGCACTGAGGGGAAGATTGGTGTTTCTGTGCTTACATATGCACACAGTGACCCTTAAACACACACACATGTGCTTGTATTCCTGTCTTTGTAGGGCATTGCATTCTCACTGACTTCTGTATTTCAGTGAGACTTGACTCAGTGAGGGGGGGGGGGCGCATGACTATGTACAGCTAGGCCTTCAGTTTTGGGCCATAAATGTCAAAAAACTGACCTCTACTACAAATGTTTTCTAATGTCCCTAACAGTGTGTACCAGCTAATTCCATTTGTTTTATTAGAAGTTTGTTCCATTTAACGGAGCCCTGCTGGTCACGTCTCAAATAAATAAAAATGATAGGTAGCCACGACGAAATTAGTTTGTTCCTAAGCCTTACTAAGATGTGTCCACAATGTATTAAGGCCTGGGAACAAGACAGTTAAGTCGTGGCCATGACTTAGTAAGACTTAAGCTGTGGTCAAGGCTTAATTATCTTGTTCCCGCACCTTACTAAGTCACTTCCATATTTGTATATAGTTGCCATATGGCAACAAATTCATTTCAAAGTCACCTGGTTCATGTAAATCAGTTACAGTCCAATAGGCTGAATGCACACAGATCACTTCCATATTTGTATATAGTTGCCATATGGCAACAAACTCATTTTACATAGTGTCAGAGTAACTTTGTGCATGTAAGTCAATTACAGCTCCAGTGATGTAATTTATAATTTAAATGTTACAATGTTACAGTTACATATATACACATGTATAGTTAGATATATAGTTGCCATATGGCAACAAATTCATTTTACATAGTCATGTTATAACATTTTCTTGCTACATGGTAATACCACCAATGCCATCATTAAAACTGAGGGTTTATTAGACACTGTGGGTGAAGATGGGTCAGCTTTGTTGAGCTCGACTCAGTTTCAGACTCAGAACTTAATGATGTGCCTCAGGTCAGGTCGAGCATCGGCGCGTCTATGTGAGGTTACTTAAAAGCTCAGCGCAGCCTGAGGAACGTCTGTGGGGTTTGAGCTTCTATTGCTTGTTAGGTACATTAGCCTGGCAGCGAACTGTTGATTGTGGTGGGTTTCCTCCTCACGGTTTGGAGGGAGTCAGAACTGCATTAGCGATTTGAGTCACGTTGCCGTAGAAAGAGGCATAATTGAAATCCTTGTCTTAAAAACACACTCCGTATTTCATTAGCCACTTAAACGCACCCAAAACCTTCCAGAATGGCAAATTCAGAGTGTGTGTCTAATTTCACAGCTGCTTGATGTGGTCTGTGAGCGGTGTGAGGGCACGCGTGCGTGAGCGTGTGTGTGTGTGTGTGTGTGTGTGTCTCTGTGGAACGGGAATGTAAATGAGGGAAGTATTGACTTTTTCTCCTGCGGAGGAGAGGTTAGTCATTTTGTAGCAGCTGCGTCTGGAAACGTAGGCGAAGCAGGAGAGATCCACCTCATAGAGAGAGAGAGAGAGAGAGAAAGAGACAGAAAGAGAGAGAGAGATTTATACTCTTAGACTCCTTATTGTTTAAATATTCCTTTTTCTTGTTGCTTTTTGATGATACTTTGGTGACGCTGTAACTGAATATGATGATAACAGTAAAGCTTATTGAACTGAATTGAATTGAAAGAGGGAAAGACCCAGAATAGGAAAGACAGAGAGGTGTATGTATATATATATATGTGTGTGTGTGTGTGTGTGTGTGTGTGTGTGGTTGTGTATACATATATGTATATTGCTGTTTTTGGAAAACAAAACCCAAAGTGGTCATTTTACAGGAGAAGGAAAAAACATACTTTACTTTCAATGTAAGTCAATGGAACCAGAGTTTTTTCCAAATCATTTTGGGTCTTTTCATTTGGTCCATCCTTCATGAAATTTACACATAATATAACAGCCACCATGCAGTTTCAAATTATGTCAAAAACTTAGTCAACAAAAATGGAGATACACACACACACACACACACACACACACACACACACACACACACACACACATATATATATATATATATGAGAGAGAGAGAAAGAAAGAGACAGAGTCAGTGAGAGGGACACTTAAAGGAAGAGAGAGCGAGACCTAAAAGAAGAGAAATCGAGAGAAAGGCCCAGTCCCATTTCACCCCTCACCCCTACTCTTTAGCCCTTAGCCCTCAGTTTAGCCCTTAGTTAGCGAGTTCACGTCTAGGTTTAGGGTGTCCCAGTTTTTGTTGAGATAGAGGGGTAGGGCGAAGTGTTAGGCCTACATGACCCTCCAAACGGAGGTTTTTCAGAGGGGCCCTCCAAACATTATGAGAAAAAAATAGAAAAACCAGCAAGATCACTGAGCAAGAGTTGAGCAAGAAACCCACAAATGTGAGATTTGTCTCCATTAAAAGTTCATAACAAGCACATAACAAGTCTTATACCCCTCTTTGAAAGCATATGATGCCATAAATGTAACTAAAGCCCAGCAGTGAGGCGCTGAACTTTACCTTCCTCTGCTGTCACTGAAGACAGGCAGGGTCGCCTACAGAGCAGCACTAGTGGCTGTTAATGAAGTAATGCTCTTCTTTATTTGAGGGTCCCGTTCGTAGGCACGATTTCAACCACTACCCCTGTAACTCAGTTCCAAGGGGTTAGGATGACACTTGAAAGCAAGGAGTAGGGGTAAAAAGAAGAAATGGGATTTGACTATAGAAAAGGAAAGAAAGAGAGACCTAAACAAAGAGAGAGAACAGACAGAAAGAGGGGTGAGTCAAAAAGAGAGTGAGAGAGAGACAGTCAGACACAGAAAGAGAGAGAAAGACAGAGGACAGTCAGGCATTGAAAGAAAGAGTGAGAGAGATATACTCAGACAGAAAGAGAGAGAGAGAGAGATAAAATGACTCAGGGTAATGAAACAAGAAAGCCTCAGGCACAGGCAGGGAAAGATGGAGGGATGAAAAGCAGAAGAAGAAAGAAGGGTCAGCAGTGGAGCGACGGAGTGAGAGTGATGGACAGAGGTCCAGGAGCGGTCAGAGCGCTAGAGGAGGAGGGCAGAGCGGAGTGAAGGATAAAGAGCGATGGAATGATTTAACACGCGCGCTCACACACCAGCGGCTTCTTTATTGTCAAAGTCAAATGCCGCTGGTCGCTGTGACAACATGTAAATGAGATGCAAACGAGCGGAACCTTGGGAGGAGGGCTGGTTGTCAGGGCAACGTTGTCATGGCGACCCCCAGTGATGCGCGACGGAAGAAGACAAGTGACTGCAGGGGTCGGAGCAAGGGATATTAAAAGAAAGTCTGGGGTCGGGAAGAGGAGAAAGAACAGGAGTCGAGAAAATAAGGGGAAACATTTCAGATTCGTGATTCATAGTTCGAGATTCAAGATTTATGGCTCAGCAAACTTTATGAGCAATATGTGTATTCAAGATTCATGATTTGAGATTCACGATTCAAGATGGCTTTAGTGCAAAGAGTACATTCAAGAGCTAAGGTTCATGATTCATCATTCGGGATTCATTCATCCAGAGTCAGCATAACTTTACTGGCTCTGTGCAACAAGTGCTTTCAAGATTCAGGTTTCAGGATTCATGATTCAAGATAACTTTTATTGGTCATGGGCGCAATGACGTAAAGAAGACAAAGTTTATGATTCATGCTTCAAGATTCAGTATAACTTTATTGGCTGTGTGCAGCAATTATATTCACGAGTCAAGATTCATGATTCAAGATTCAATATACTTTTATTGGCCAGGATTCATAATTTAAGATTCATGATTCAAGAAAACTTTATTGGCCATGGGTGTATTTAAGAGGTAAGGTTTATGATTCATAAATCAGGATTGATGCTTCAGGACGAAAATATAGTTACTCAAGATAACTATATGTGCGATATGTGCATTTGAGATTTATGATAAAAGTTTCATGATTCAAGATAGCTTTACTGGCCATGAGTGCAATGAGTTCATTCAAGAATTAAGGTTCATGAGTCATGATTTGAGATTCATTCATCAAGATTCAATGTAACTTTATTGGTTGTATGCAACAAGTATATTCATGAGTTAAGATTTATGATTCGACATTCATGCTTCAAGAGTAACTTTCAAAGTAACTTTATTGGCCATGTGCAACAAGTGCTTTCAAGATCCATGATTCAGTATAACTTGATCATGAATGCATTCATGATTTGTTATTTAAAATGTATGTCTCAAGATAACTTTATGTGCAGTATCTATATTCAAGATTCATGATGTAAGATTCATGATTCAAGATAGCTTTATTGGCCATGAGTGCAGTGAGTGCATGCAACAGTTACGGTTCATGACTCATGATTCAAGATTCATTCATCAAGATTAAGTATATCTTTATTGGTCAAGTGCAACAAGTATATTCATGAGTCAAGATTCATGATTCAAGATTCATGCTTAAAGGTGAAAGATTAAAAGTAACGTTATTGGCCATGTGTGTGCAACAAGTGCTCTCAAGATTTATGATTCAGGATTTATTATTTAAGACTCATGATTCAACATAACTTTACAGGCCATGAGCACAATGAGTGTGTTTAAGGGTTAAGATTTATGATTCAGGATTCATGCTTCAAGATTCAATATAATTCTCTTGGCCATGTGCAACAAATACTTTAAAGATTCATGATTCAGGATTCATAATTTAAGATACATGATTCAAGATTACTTGATTGGCCTTGAGTGGAATGAGTGTATTCAAGATTCATTATTCAAGATCCATGGCATGAGATTCATGCTTCATGAATCAACTTTATTGATTATGTGCGTTTAAGATTCATGATTCAAGATAACTTCAGTGGTCATGAGTGCATTCAGGAGTCATGATCAAAGACAGTTTATTGAGATAATGAGTCAAAACTCAATATAAATTCAACATAACTTTATACTTTATTTATTTCTTTTGCTTCAACCATTCTTTGTAGGCTAACTGATGTTTGTTCTATTGAGATCCATTTCACAGACGGATGCTCTAACGTTCTCCAGGAGAATTTCCTACCATAAAGCAGAATTCCGAGCTCCATTTAATGATGAAAAGCTGTCCTGTTTCAATAGAAGTTAAACAGCCCTATACCTTGATACTGCCACCACCGTGTTTCACAGCTGAAATGCAGTGTTCAGTTTTTGCCAAACATAACACTTCTCATTTAAACCATAATATATCTATATTTGCCTTAACAGTATTTTAGTAGTCTTCTTGCTTATCCAGGTGGTCTTTAGGAAACTTGCAGCAGTGTTTATCCTGTTGAGTACAGGATTTCTCCATGCTATCATTCCATACGTACAATTCTTGTTTAGTGTTTGACTGATGGTGGACTCATGAACACTGACACTAGGCAGTGTAAAAGAGGTTGTTGGATGACCACTCCTGGAAATGGTAACAGTGGTACTGAACCTTCCATCTGCCTGACAGTTGATCAGTGAAATCCATACTACCGCCACCATGTTTCACAGGTGGAATGCAGTGTTTGTTGGAATTGTTTTAGAGCTTAATGAGCACTGGCAAATGTATTTCTGAGGTCCTTAGACATCTCATTTAACTTGACATGTACTGACAAACACGCCCTGCTTATTATTCAGTAACTACGTGGCCTTAAATGCAACCTTGCTAAGCTATTCTTAGGTTATTGAAGGGTGTAATAATGGCCTCATTTCAGGCCAAATTTATTCCAAAATGCCCCTAAAGGGTTTAATAACGTCCAAGAAGCACTGTGTACAGTACAATACATACTTGTACTAGTATGAGTCTACTCAGCTACATTTATCCTGCAGAGCTGGAGTAATAAAGGAGATTTTGAGAGGGTGTAAAAGCGTCCCCTTGTCACCTTTCCTTGCATCAGCTAATGGCCATTTTTAGTTTTTCACTCAGGGCCTTCGAGCCACCAGCAGAGGAGCAGACAGACAAGCACAAGAGCAATATTGCGAGGAGAGGAGCGAGAGGGGAGTAAAGAGAGTGTGAGGAACTATGCGTGGCTTGAAAGATCATCGAACAAGGGAGAGGTTTATTGGACACGGAGGGAGAGCGCCATGCCACGGACTTGAAAAGACAGCAGCAGCGATTGTGTGCGGATTATGAAAGAGGAAGAGAGGGAAGAAACAAAGAGAAAGAAAGATGAGCAAGAGGTCTGTGTGCCGGGCTGGAGGAGCAGAGGAGAGAGGCAAGCGCTGTGTTATACAAACCACTGTAGAGATAGAGAGAGAGAGAGAGAGAGAGAGAGAGAGAGAGAGAGAGAGAGAGTACAGATTGCTCACAGCGAGAGATGTTCCCTTTCCAGATCAAGGTGTGGGCAAGTAGCCTGACCATCCTGCTGCTGCCTCCTGCACCTAGACACACACGCACTTGTTTTCATACAGTATCAGGATGTGCATGCAGAAGCTGGAACAGCTCTGGTTAAACAAGACTTCCTATCACTGTATAAAACAGAGGTCGGCAACATGCGGCTCATTTACTGTCCTGTTAGATTTTTAGGCAAAAATAAAATAATCCTCCTTTGCAGTAAAATAAAGCTCTGCTGACCTTTCTAACACAGTTTTAACAATAGATGGTTCTAAATGCTGGAGTTGTATTATATATAACTACTAATTCACCCTTTAATCCTGAAAGTTGGTACCCAGACTGCTGGTCACCATAGCAATGATCTAGCCAATGAATAGGCAAAGAGAAATTTAACACGAACATCCATAATTTGAAGACGAATGGACATCTTTGCGTTCATCATTACTCAGCTGGTTTAACGTTTAATCTACAATGAGAAACTGTCAAACATTAAAAAGTCGCGAAGCTGACGCCATTTTCTCATTTGAATTGTCCCATTCCACCTTAAATGGTGCAGCAGTTACATTCTGGTTCCTCAGGCACCGTTTAAGGTGGAATGGGAGGATAAGAACAAGAAGCTACTTCAGCCTTGTAAAAAGTTGAATGTTGAGAGACATTTTACAAAAAACTGTTCTACTTTTGAAGAAAAGTTTCCTGCTGGAGATGCGAGAAAGCAGCTATAGCTGAACTAAAGCTTAAAGCAGAGCAAAGTAAGTCTTTTGTTTTTGTTTATATTTTTAGTTTGTAATAGGACATCAGCACATACTGAGACATATTTACAGCCAAGATGGTGAAACATTCAATAAAATGGACATAAAATATTGTGGCTCCCAAGGTGGTTTGATTTTTGCTGAAAGGGCAAAATGGCTCTTCTTAAAATTTGGCTTGCTGACCTCTGGTATCAAAGAAGCTCCATGCTGCCTTTGTTGTTGGATGCACTATCATTTTTTTACTGATTAATTCAGAGTGCAGTTCGGGTCAGTAAGCTTATATTATTGATTTGTTTACCTGATTAACAGTGCAACTTGGTTTGTGTTTTCTTGCTTAAAATGGTACAACCCCAATTTCAATGAAGTTGGGACGTTGTGTAAAACATAAATAAAAACAGAATTCGATGAATTGCAAATCCTTTTCAACCTATATTCAATCGAATACACTACAAAGACAAGATATTTCATGTTCAAATGGATAAACTTTATTGTTTTTTGCAAATATTCACTCATTTTGAATTTGATGCCTGCAACACATTCCAAAGAAGTTGGGACAGGGGCGTGTTTACCACTGTGTTACATCACCTTTCCTTTTAACAACACTCAATAAGCGTTTGGGAACTGAGGACACTAATTGTTGAAGCTTTGTAGGTGGAATTCTTTTCCATTATTGCTTGATGTACAACTTCAGTTGCTCAACAGTCCGGGGTCTCCGTTGTCGTATTTTGCACTTCATAATGCACCTCACATTTTCAATGGGAGACGGTCTGGACTGCAGGCAGGCCAGTCTAGTACCCGCACTCTTTTACTATGAAGCCGTGCTGTTGTAACACGTGCAGAATGTGGCTTGACATTATCTTGCTGAAATGAGCAGGATGTCCCTGAAAAAGACGTTGCTTGGATGGCAGCATATGTTGCTCCAAAACCTGCATGTACCTTTCAGCATTAATGGTGCCTTCACAGATGTGTAAGTTACCCACGCCATGGGCACTGACACACCCCCAAACCTTCAGAGATGCTGGCTTTTGAACTTTGCGCTGATAACAATCCGGACAGTCCTTTTCCTCTTTGGCCTGGAGGACATGACGTCCATGATTTCCAAAAACAATTTGAAATGTGGACTCGTCAGACCACAGGACACTTTTCCACTTTGCGTCAGTCCATCTCAGATGAGCTCGGGCCCAGAGAAGCCGGCGGCGTTTCTGGGTGTTGTTGATATATGACTTTCGTTTTGCATGGCAGAGTTTTAACTTGCACTTGTAGATGGAGCGACGAACTGTGTTCACTGACAATGGTTTTCTGAAGTGTTTCTGAGCCCATGTGGGAATATCCGTTACAGAATGATGTCAGTTTTTAATGCAGTGCTGCCTGAGGGATTGAAGGTCACGGGCATTCAATGTTGGTTTCCTGCCTTGCTGCTTACTTGCAGAGATTTCTCCAGATTATCTGAATCTTGGACTGTAGATGATGAAATCCCTAAATTTCTTGCAATTGCAGGTTGAGAAACGTTGCTCATGCAGTTGTTTAAAAGTGGATACACCCTTTCAGAGATGCTCCCTTTATACCCAATCATGACACTCACCTGTTTCTAATTAACCTGTTCACCTGTGGAATGTTCCAAACAGGTGTTTTTTGAGCATTCCTCAACTTTCCCAGTCTTTTGTTGCCCCTGTCCCAACTTCTTTGCAACGTGTTCCAGGCATCAAATTCAAAATGAGTGAATATTTGCAAAAAACAATAAAGTTTATCCATTTGAACATTAAATATCTTGTCTTTGTAGTGTATTCAATTGAATATAGGTTGAAAAGGATTTGCAAATCATCGTATTCTGTTTTTATTTATGTTTTACACAACGTCCCAACTTCATTGGAATTGGGGATGTACTTTGCAGCACAACATATCAAATAAATGACATGATAGCATTGAGAAACATCATGCATGAAGACAGGTAGTTTAATAGTAAGCATTAAAAGCCTTAAATAATTAAATGGAAACGGTTTTGCTCTTTAGAAAAATGAACCAGTCTGAAACAAATGGTACCTTAACACAAAAAAGTTGTCAACTTTGAATGTAATGAGATTTTATGCTTAGTAATTTTGGGACGATTTTTTTGATCCATTCATCAAGAAATGTAATCACAATGTAAAGACCAGCTGCTGAACTAAATGACAAAAAAGCAATAAATAAAGGGAGATTGTGCCACAACATATTCCATGACAGGAATGTCACTTTGCCAAGTATTGTCTTGGTCCTGCAGGTTATCCTACCAAATCAGGACATTTTTGTCCTGAGAGGGAACAAAAACAAACACCTAGACACACATACACGCTTGATAACACAGGCGACTGGCTGCCACTGCCAAAGCTGAAACTCTGCTATTATTACCAATAGATCATGACACTTTTTTCTTTCCTTCCTTGGAGCAAAAGAACTTCAACTACAGTGAGGATAAAACACACACACACATCCTCCTCTCGGTTGCCGAAGACCAGCAGAGAGTGCACGATGGCACCTGACAGGTCATGCAGGCCGCACATCAGCTGACCACTGCCTCCGCTGCTGGACACTCTGACACTCTCTCTGGGAATATTTTTTTCTCTCTACTTGTGCCAGAAAACAGCTCTCAACTCTTCTGCTTTGTTGGGCTTGGCCAGTATCTCCTATCACAGTATTGTCCTTGACCATATTCGCTATCATGATACTGAACATGAACCCACCACCTTCCGAAATATTTGCATTGTGTTGTTAAAAACTAAATGCATAATTTTTCATTAATTTGAATTAATGTGGAAAAAAGGCATTGAAATTTTCTTATTTCTGAAGTATATATAATTCCCTAATAAGTACATGGTAGAGGCACTTTGGCAGCAACTACAGCCACCGGTCTTTTGGGCAGCTCTCCACACCTTGATTTGGAGATCTTACCCCTCACTTCTTTGCTAAACTGTTTAAGCCTAGATATGTTAATTGGTGATTGCCAATGGTCATCAATCTTCAAGTCATTCCATAGCTTTTCAATTGGATATAAGTCAGGGCTTTGACTAGGCCACTCTAGAACACCCTCCTTGTTCCAAACAAACCACTCCATAGCAGCTTTGCCCTTATACCTGGGGCCACTGTTCTTGTGGAATATGAATTTCCAACCCATTTTCAGATAACATCAGTTTATTCTTCAGAATCTCCCTGTACTTTATCCATCCTCCCCTCAAACCTGAAAGTTCACTAGTCTCTGCAGATGAGAAACTTCCCCTCGATGTTATGCTTCCATCTTCCCATCTTCACAGTTGGGATGGTGTTGTTTGGTGATGGTTTTCGCCAGCCAAATGTTTGGCTTTCATGCCAAAAACTTCTATGTTGGTTTCAACTGACTAAGAAACATGCAGGTTTGTTGCATTTGTAAATAATATTGACTATCTTATAACAACAGCACGGTGTCAAGGTGGAGGATATATTAGACTGTAAGCGAACAGTTGGTTCTCATAACTGAAGAACATGACCGAGAGTTTAAGTGTTGCCCTGGCCTCCAGATTCCCCAGATCTCAATCTGACCAACAGCATATTAGGTAGTAATAATTGGTAATAATGTTTTGGCTTATCGATGAATGTGGTTGCTTTTGTCCATGCAACTGTGAGATCCTGCTGGTGCAGCAGTTTGGATCTTTAGTGCTGCTATTAGAATATAGCCAAATACACCCTATCGCCCTTCTTCCTGTGCCCTTTCCCTCTTTCCTCCCATCTCCCTCTTTACCTCTTTTGTCCATCTGATTCCCTTTATTGTCGTCCCTGCTTTATGTTTTCTCTCTGCTTCTGGAGAACAAAACCGCACTCTGGGCTGACCATTAGATTAGAGGCCTAATCAGGCATCTATTCTCTGTCTATCTCTCTTTCTTTCTATCGGTACCTGGAAGCTTGCCTCCAGTAGGCCGGGTTGTTGTTGTTTGTAAACTGAGTTAACTAAAGTTCCACTCCTCTGACTCAGCTTTGCACACTCATTAACTTCAACTTCTACAGATACAGTGTCAGTTAAAGGTCTGGACACACAGTCTGAACACACCTACTCATAGGAGGATTTTACTTTATATTTTTACTATTTAACATGTTTTCCAACAAAAATGAAGACAACAACACATGGAATTATTTCATTCATTTCATTCCGCAATATTGGCCCTCTGCCAGATAGAGCTCTTTATGCACACCTGATTGGTTCAGAACTATTAATGAGGACATGCTTTCCACTAATTCACTTTTAATGAGGCACAAACAGTGATTGTGTAACTCATTAATGTTCCAAATTAGCTACTTATGATGGGGCATTTCCAAACAATAGTTTTAAAAAATAATTTCGAAGTGTTTGTTTTTCACACAGTAGGCATCAACCTCACTATTTTTGCTTGTAGAAATACATTTCAGAGCAGATGAAAATAATTTTAAGATTATGGAAAATATAAACAATGGGAATATTTGGAGTCATATTAGTAAATGTTGCTATTTTGTTAAGTAATAAATTGTAACAATAACATTAATAACTTTTGGGGTTGGGATGGTTATTTAAAAAGATTTATTCAGGTACAGAATTACTGATTACAATTAAAAAAATTTAATCTGCAAACTAATCCAAAAGATTACTAAATTAAAGTAACATAATCTTATTAATTTTGGATTAATTGTCTTTTTTTACATGAAGACAAGAGAAAAGTAATTTAAAAAGTAGTTTTTGTTGTGTGTAAGAAAACACATTTAAAGATTTTTGTGGCCATTAAACCCGTTTCAAATGTTGTAAAGACAAATACCATGACTTAATGTTAGAGTGAACTATTACAAAACAAGTAATGTTACTAACGTTAGCTAGGATGTCAAGCAAAAACAGAGCAACCTCCTCATCCATTTTCATGCCTTTTAGCTCTCAGTGAAGAAGCTGAAGTCACCTTGTATTCCTGACTGTCTTGTTCGAATTGTCCCGTTCCACCTTAAAAGGTGCACCAGGTAGACTACATTCAGGAGCTTCTGGCTTCTTTTTAGAATTTTCCTGTTCCACCTTAAAAGGTGCAGCAGTTAGACTACATTTAGACACCTCGGCTTCTTGTTCAAATGATCACGTTCCACCTTAAATGGTGCAGCACAATGCTGTGTGAGTGGTCACTATCTGGGGAGGGCAAAACATAACATGAGGAGGGCCAACAATTTCACATGGCAGCACTAAGGTTGTTATTACCAGGTTGAAGTGGCACAAATCCGATTTTTTACCCTAATGTGACTTAGATCTGATGTTTTTTGGGCTTTGTGGACACACAAATCTGATCTTTTCAAATCTGACCTGAGCCACTTTCATATGTGGCCCTAGATCGGATACGCATCCGATTTGTGGCCATACAACCTTAATGTGATGCTCAGATCAGAAATCGTGTGCTTTTTTCCCCAATGCATGCAAAACATCATTCAGTTACTCTGGCAGCAGCGCCAAACAGAAGATAAACAGTGGAAAAGCAACACATCTGACCTTTTTCTCCTTCGTCTTTCTCTAATAATGAAGCTGAGAGCTGATCAGAGTTAATGATCTTCTGCTCGTTAGTCCTTCCAGTTGAGCAGTATAACCTTTCTGGCAATGGTAAGTGATATGAACATAAAGGATTTGAGGTGATTGGGTGCAGAAAGTGAGGTAAGGTCATTAAGTAGCGCTACAATGAGACATAAAGGGATGACAGGGCCCAAAACCTCTGATAGCCTGTCCATGACCATGACCAAAGCTGCTGGGTTGGGGGACAATTCCAGAAAGCATTACAGTAGTTGTCTGTTAAAGCTGGACAATGTTGGCATTTATCACTGGCATTTGTGTGAAAGGTTATACATTGAATTAGCTGGAGTTTTGAATTGCTGGACATAGAGAAGATGTCACTGCATATATGTTCACATGTTTCTTTTATATCTGACGTCCATTTTTCAACTGGGAGTGAGATAGTTATGTCCTTTGAGGCTATAAGTTTATATATTTACAATAACATTTTCTGAAGTTTAAGGGAGTGTAGTTTTAAGGGGGGTGGGGGGGTGTGATTGCAGAAATGTATTTCTTTGAGGGCTCTGTTGGATATTTAAGGCACATTTAGTTTTTACGGTGTAGATTACAGTAGGCCTGCAGAACTGCCGCTACTGAGGGAGCTCAGCCTCTGAGAATAATAGAAGGTAATTTGCTCTGGAATTACTTCTGAACAGATTTTCTGTTCAGATTTATACTGGATTAGATTCATGGATGTTCTCACTAATCCCTCAGATTACAGCAGGTAAAACTAATCCAGTTGGAATAGAGTTTATGAGACATTCTGTGCTCGTTTTATTGGAACTTCAGTCTGTTTTTTAACTTGGCGTGGCCGTCTTGGTTATGGTGGAATGGCCACTAGGGGCTTCAGTGAGCTGCATGCAGTCTCTTCAGGGAAAGGTTTAGATGGAAATGATTTCATTATAAATTGAGTTTGGACTCTTCAGCCCTCACTTCAGTCATTGACAGTGTTTTATATAAATGTACAGCTTTAAATTGATCCCTTAAACATTTAACTGAAGACATTGTACTCCACTGACTGCAGGACAGTCCGGGCGGAGCAGAGCCAGACAGTGTGGAGGTGGTAGGATGTGAGAAGAGTCTACTGTGAGTTGTGTTTGAGCACAAAGCTCTCAGTGTCTTCTGAGCGACAGAGAGAGCAGAGACAGGCGTTGCGGCGACAGAGTGACCTCTAAAACGGCTACTGTGGTCAGTCATCCACACCCAGCCAGAGGGGGGAAGAGAGAGAGAGAGAGAGAGAGAGAGAGAGAGAGAGAGGTGGAAAGAGAAAGATAGACGTGCAGTAAGAGAGACATGGAAAGACAGAGAAAGAGAGAGAGAGTGATGGAAAGAGGTAGAGAAAGAAAAAGAGAAAAAGAAAGATGGGAAGAGAAAGACAGAAAGAGAGAGAGGGAAAGAGAGGAGGAGAAAGAAAAGAGAGTGGAAGAGAGACTGAAAGATAGAAAGAAGGAAAGAGAGATGGAAAAAAGACAGAAAGAAAGAGAGATGGAAAGAGAGAAAGACAGAAAGGAAGAGTGAGGAAGAAAAGGAAACGATAGATAAAGACAGAGAGAGGAAGAAAGAGAGTAATGGACAGGGAAAGACAGAAAGGAAGTTAAGAAGAGAAAGAAAGAGGAAGTGATGGAAGAGAAAGACAGAAAGAGAGGTAGAATAAGAGTGATGGAAAAAGAAAGAAAGGAAAAGAGATGGAAAGAAAGATAAAGAGAGAGACAGGGAATGTTTAGGAAAATAAAAAGAAAAGAGTGGGAGTCAAGAGACAGAAAGAGAGAGGGATGAAGAAGTGTGTGATAGAAAGAGATAGACAAAGGGGTGGAAAAAAAGAGAAAATGGAGGTGAAAAGAAAGAGGCAAGGATAGAGGGACGGCTGAAAAGATACAGGGAAGAAACTGGTAGAAAACCATGGAAAAGCAAGACAGAAGGAATGGAAAAAGAGACTGATGGAAAGAGAAAAGGATAGTTGGAAGATGGTATGAGCTTGAGAGAGAGAGAGAGAGACAGAAAGAGAGAGTTGAGGGAGAGAAAGAGAGAGAGAGAGACAGAAAGAGAGAGTTGAGGGAGAGAAAGAGACATAGAGAGAGACATATAAAGAGACACTTAGAGAGAGAGAAAGAGAGTGTTGAGGGAGAGAAAGAGAGAGAGAGAGAAAGAGAAAGAGAGTGTTGAGGGAGAGAAAGAGAGAGAGAGAGAGAAAGAGAGTGTTGAGGGAGAGAAAGAGAGAGAGAGAGACATATAAAGAGAGAGAGAGAGAAAGAGTTGAGGGAGAGAAAGAGAGAGAAAGAGAATGAAAGTGTTGAGGGAGAGAGAGAGAGAGAGACATATAAAGAGACGCTTAGAGAGAGAGAGAGAGAGAGAGAGAGAGAAAGAGAGAGTTGAGGGAGAGAAAGAGAGAGATAGACATATAAAGAGACACTTAGAGAGAGAGAGAGAGAGAGAGAGAGAGAGAGAGAGAGAAGGAGAGAGTTGAGGGAGGGAGAGCAGGAGAGAGAGACAGAAAGAGAGTTGAGGGAGAGAAAGAGAGAGAGAGAGACTTAGAGATAGAGAGAGAGAAAGAGAGAGAGAGACATATAAAGAGACACTTAGAGACAGAGAAAGAGAAAGAGTGTTGAGGGAGAGAAAGAGAGAGAGAGAGAGAGAGTGTTGAGGGAGAGAAAGAGAGAGAGAGAGACATATAAAGAGAGAGAGAGAGAAAGAGTTGAGGGAGAGAAAGAGAGAGAGAGAGATATATAGACACTTAGAGAGAGAGAGAAAGAGAGTTGAGGGAGAGAGAGAGAGAAAGAGAGAGTTGAGGGAGAGAGAGAGAGAAAGAGAGAGTTGAGGGAGAGAGAGAGAGAAAGAGAGAGTTGAGGGAGAGAGAGAGAGAAAGAGAGAGTTGAGGGAGAGAGAGAGAGAAAGAGAGAGTTGAGGGAGAGAAAGAGAGAGAGACATATAAAGAGACACTTAGAGAGAGAGAAAGAGAGAGTTGAGGGAGAGAAAGAGACATAGAGAGAGACTTAGAGATGGAGAGAGAGAAAGAGAGAGAGAGACATATAAAGAGACACTTAGAGAGAGAGAAAGAGAGTGTTGAGGGAGAGAAAGAGAAAGAGAGAAAGAGAAAGAGAGTGTTGAGGGAGAGAAAGAGAGAGAGAGAGACATAAAGAGAGAGAGAGAGAAAGAGTTGAGGGAGAGAAAGAGAGAGAGAGAGAGATATAGACACTTAGAGAGAGAGAGAAAGAGAGTTGAGGGAGAGAGAGAGAGAGAAAGAGAGTTGAGGGAGAGAGAGAGAGAAAGAGAGAGTTGAGGGAGAGAAAGAGAGAGAGACATATAAAGAGACACAGAGAGAGAGAGAGAGAAAGAGTTGAGGGAGAGAAAGAGAGAGAGAGAGAGAGAGATATAGACACTTAGAGAGAGAGAGAAAGAGAGTTGAGGGAGAGAGAGAGAGAGAAAGAGAGTTGAGGGAGAGAGAGAGAGAAAGAGAGAGTTGAGGGAGAGAAAGAGAGAGAGACATATAAAGAGACACTTAGAGAGAGAGAGAGAGAAAGAGAGAGTTGAGGGAGAGAGAGAGAGAGACAGAAAGAGAGAGTTGAGGGAGAGAAAGAGAGAGAGACATATAAAGAGACACAGAGAGAGAGAGAGAGAAAGAGTTGAGGGAGAGAAAGAGAGAGAGAGAGAGAGAGAGAGATATAGACACTTAGAGAGAGAGAGAAAGAGAGTTGAGGGAGAGAGAGAGAAAGAGAGTTGAGGGAGAGAGAGAGAGAAAGAGTTGAGGGAGAGAAAGAGAGAGAGACATATAAAGAGACACTTAGAGAGAGAGAGAGAGAAAGAGAGAGTTGAGGGAGAGAGAGAGAGACAGAAAGAGAGAGTTGAGGGAGAGAAAGAGAGAGAGAGAAAGAGAGAGAGAGACATATAAAGAGACACTTAGAGAGAGAGAGAAAGAGAAAGAGAGTGTTGAGGGAGAGAAAGAGAGACATATAAAGAGAGAGAGAAAGAGTTGAGGGAGAGAAAGAGAGAGAGAGAGAGATATAGACACTTAGAGAGAGAGAAAGAGAGAGTTGAGGGAGAGAGAGAGAGAGACAGAAAGAGAGTTGAGGGAGAGAAAGAGACATACAAAGAGACACTTAGAGAGAGAGAGAGAGAAAGAGAGAGTTGAGAGAGAGAGAGACATAGAGACAAAGAGCGAGAGAGAGAGACATAGAAAGAGAGAGAGACTTAGAGACAAAGAGCGAGAGAGAGAGAGAGAGACTTAGAAAGAGAGAGAGACTTAGAGACAGAGAGAGAGAGAGAGAGACATAGAAAGAGAGAGAGACTTAGAGACAAAGAGCGAGAGAGAGAGAGAGAGACTTAGAAAGAGAGAGAGACTTAGAGACAGAGAGAGAGAGAGAGAGACATAGAGCGAGAGTGGGCTGAAGTTATGTGTAGAATGTGTATGTAAGCGAATGGAATGAAGTGACATTTGTGTGCGGTTGTGTGTGCTGGTGTACATTGTGTGCTGGTAGGCTTCAGAACAATAAGAGCAATTTTGACAGCACTGCAGTGACATTATAAGCGAGTTGCTTGTCAGCCGGAGCGAATTGAAGAGGCGCATGCACACACACACACACACACACACACACACACACCATGCACAGAGGCATGCACACGCTCAGTTATCTTCCTCTTTTGTCTGCGCTCGACCAGCGGACAATAACTCATGTGTAAGCTGCAAAAGGACGTGTAATGTGCTTCCCCACAGACCTTCATTCAGAATGGATCTCTCCTCTTTCTCCTCTTCTAGTCCTCTCTGTCTTCTCTCCTCTCCCTTCGTCCTGTCCCTCTGTTTCCCTTTCAACACACACTTGCTCACACACACAGTCATTTGAGAATGGTGGCGATGGCTTGATGAAAACACGCCACGCTGCAGCTCTTCAAAGACTCGAATGAGGGAATAGGGGAATTCAGAATGGGTTTTACTCAAATAGCCTCAATTTACCTCTCTTTTTCTGCACTTCGCTCACTTCCACTCTTCCTCCCAGCGGATCCTGGCTGATGTCCCTTTCTCTTCCCCTCCTCTCTCTCGCTCTCTGCATGACTACAGTGTCATTATGGAGAATCAGCGGTCAGATTTAGCCCTGAGGGATTTAACAGCATGGTCTCAGAACCTGCTGCAGTACACTGCTATTCAGGACCACGGAGAGCGACTGTGCGAATGCGTCTCCAATCACCAGATATCTGAACAATGTTCCTCACTTACCATTTTGGACTTGCTTAGTACTTTCAAGAAATGATGTCCCCGTACACAGTAGGCAGTGTGCAAAATTTTAGGCTTGTATCTTCAGTAGCTTTAGGGATAAAAATGGCAGACTTTTATACTTTTCAATTTTTCTATAACTTTTGAAGTATTGATGACTTGACTTTTTCTGAATTTATTCTCTATTTTGTGATGTGTTTTACCTGATTGTTAGCTCTGTTGGATGGGATGGCCTAAACCTTTTAAGGCTTTCGTACACCAATATCAGCCTGCTATGATCTTACACCATATTTGTGAGGATTTGCTTCTCAGAAATCACACTTTTTTCATTTACTTAGTACTGCAACAAAAATATTCCCATAACCAGTAGACAGTGTGCAAAAGTTTAGGCTTGTATTTTGATTATTTTCTGAGATATAGAAATTGTAAAATATGTGTATGGACTAAAATTAATGTTGCCTTTGGGGGGAACAAAAACTTTTATACGTCATAATCTTGAGCAATTGATGCTACATGCATGACATTTTCCAGATTTATTCTCTGTTTTGTGGAATGTTTTTGCTGATTGTTAACTCTATTGGATGAGATGGTATAAACCTTTCAATGCTTTCATACCCCAGTACTGGCCTCCTACAATCTAAGACCAAATTTGTGAGTATTTGCTTCTCAAAAATGTAAATTGTTACAAACATTTTTTTCTTTTGGATTTGCTTAGTACTTTCAAGAAATATTGTCCCCATGCTCAGTAGGTATTCCGCAAAAGTTTGGGTTTGTATCTTCATTAGTTTTTGAGATATAGAACCTTTAAAAAGTGGAGATTGCAATACTACAAATTGCAATACTTTTTTTTTACTTTGATGAACCTTTGAACCATTGATGCTACATGCATGAAATTAAAGATTTATTCTCTGTTTTATGGCATGTTTTTTCTGTTGAATGGGATAGTCTAAAGCTTTCAATCCCTTATAAGCTAGGCCCAAAGTTTTATTACACATATTGCATTGAAGTCCCTGTAATTACTGAATAATAAACTTAGTATGTAATAACACTGGAATTTTATGGGTTTAAAGCTTTCATATACCAGTACTGGCCAGCTGTTATCTAAGGCCATGTTTCTAAGTATTTGTTTTTCATAAATGGCTATTTTTTATATATTTTTCACTTCATTTGCTTCAGTTTGAAGACTGCACAGCACTATTCCTTTGACTGCTTCTAAGGCAGACCAGTTCACTTGAGCTCATCATTTTGCTTTTACTTGAAAATCTGCCCCCACAGAAGATGACAAAAACTCTTTTTTGCAGCAGTTATGCAATGCTGCTGAGAAAACTGAAAAAAATGTTTTGTCTGGCTGAAATGCTTTGAGTTTGCTTCACAAGCAACTCTATGGAACATAGCGACAGAGTACTAGACGCTTGTGGATGTTAAGAGAAGGTTGTTTAATAAACACCAACCAACCTTAGTCAAAAAGGGGTAAATCACAAACCGTAGTCAAAGTCCAAGCCAAAAGGTCAAAACACAGATCAAACCAAACCAGCAAAGGTACAAAGAGATGAAGTGGAAATCGTAAACGGGAGAAACGTAGCAAAAGGTCAAAATACAAGGTAAGCAAACAGAACAGGCAAAAACCGCTCAGTAGTCTCATTGAAACAATACTTTGCAAACTCTCTATCTAAAGCCTGGGCTTTAGAGCATTCTGGGAGATGAAGTCCGTTTCCTTTCCAGATGAGGCCGAATGCATGACACTCTAACGTTTATTAGTTTTTTGCAGATGTAGTTACTTGATATGATATTAGTTTGCACATGTTAACATATTTTGTGTAAACAAAATATAAAAGGGAAGTTTATGGGTCTATATGTATATAAATTTAAGCATATAAAATATACAGGGATGGTTTCCACAATTCCAAAGTTCAGTCTTAGAAAGTGGTTGAATTTTCAACTTTTTTTTATTCAAGCAATCTCAAACGCATTTAATGAAGTTCAGGTCTGGACTGGTGGCCAGTCAGTTGTTCTGAGAAGACACGTAGATCTTAGCCTTTAATGATGCGTAAAGAACTCTGCATCTGATTCATGTAACATGAGCAGAGATTTCAGCGCAAATTTGGAATGTAGCTTGAGTGCATGAAATCAAGTGCCAGCCTAACAGCACCTCGTTGACATGTCATGTACACGAAGCACCCCCTATGTATGTATGTAGTCATACATGTTTTGGTAATGAGCCAATAAAATGACAGCTTGTTGGCCAATGGCTGGCTGTGCTCGCATTCAGAGTTTTTGGTTAAGCAGTGACTGCGCTGCTCCCCCTACTGACCAAACTTTATACTGCTAAAATGATGATGTCTGTAAAGTATAAAAGTGAGATAAACAAAGCGGCTTAGTTTTTTAAGATGGTAGCATGATGTAATTGTGTGGTGTGACTATGTAATAAAATAACATTTAAATGATATTTAATTATATGTTTATTATGTGTTATATGTTACATTTAGGCTCTAGTAGTTGTATTTCAAAAATCATGGCATAAAATCACATTTGAATCGGTCAGTTTATATCACTGAACACTCAGGATTTGGTGACTTTAACTTTCGGACTTTTTACGATATTAACAAGAACAGCTTGAAGGCACTACCAGTCTTTTGGGTCTTTTTTTGTGGTATTGCCTCCATCTTTCTCTGCCTCCCTCACACAGCTGGGTACTGACCACATCAATCACACCATCCATAACTCCGTAATGTCATTTACTACCTAGCGCACCCCCGTCGCTGAGCAACGGCCAATCAGCAGGCCCCCTGCCCGCGGCTCCGGCCAATCAGGTGAGCTGCTCCCCAGAGACCTTCTGCAATGATGGGGAAAATACAGCAGCCTGGGCAGTGTGTCAAACACATTTCCCTCTCTATTCTTCACATTCCCTCTCTCTCTCTCTCTCTCTCTCTCTCTCTCTCTCTCACACTTGCCCTCCTCTACCTCTCTGTCATTAGTATGGCTGAAGTGTTGGGTGGTGGCTATGTCGCGAGTTCAGGCAGAGGACAGGGAGAGAGAGCAGCTGGTAAAGGATGACAGACACCCTCACCAAACAGGATATTCATTACACATTCCAGTGACACATTCCCAAAACCACAAGCACAATAATGTATTCACAAAAAAAGACGCCATTTCCAGCATCTTAAATTAGCTACTTGCAAGGCCTGTGCTCAAAAATCTCTGTTTTAAATTGTGAACTCGTCTTGGGTGGCTTATTATGGTTATGTGAACTGATGTGCATCAAATGTGTGTTACCAAACTCCTAAGTTCGCGTGTTTCCATGGAAAACACACTTTCTCACTTTGAACTGTGCTGTAAACCGGTAGCTAAAATAGACAAATACAGTTGGTGTTTAAAATTATGACAGCATCAAACTTATTCTTTGCATCTATCTAATAAACTTGAGTCTAGAGTGTATATGATTGGTGTATAGCTACAAGTACCACTAGAAAATAGCAGATTTGATTTGATATATTTCTCAGCTTTGGCTTGATAAGTATTACCTCAACCCCAT
The DNA here is from genome assembly GCF_015220715.1 of Pygocentrus nattereri. Classification (NCBI taxonomy): domain Eukaryota; kingdom Metazoa; phylum Chordata; class Actinopteri; order Characiformes; family Serrasalmidae; genus Pygocentrus; species Pygocentrus nattereri. Next base: position 43,505,779 of record NC_051213.1, on the reverse strand, counting down.
AAAGCTAGCAATACAAAAAGTGTGTCTTTTGAAAGTAGCTAATGAGCCTTGTGATTAGCGCACTGAAATACACATACGGAAACTCTTTGGAGAGCATGCAGACGAAAAGCAGGGAGGTGGCAGAATGACAAGATGTGAAGTGCTGCCAATACATTCTTTATATTCTCACCAGCGCCTGGGTTGTGATGAAGAGAGCTGTAGTTAGAAGGGCAGTGCATTATTTATCAAAAGGTAGTAAACTAAGGTCACCTTGCACTGTCAGGCCTGAAGAAATGGACATACTGGAGGAAAGAGTGAAGCATGTTGCTTCGGGTGAATGTTAGCTGTTTGTCCATCACACATGCACAGGTTCATAGTCCTGTGTGCCATGAATATGCTGGAATGTAGGCCTGAGTGCTAATGCTAGTTCTAAGCACACAAGAAACAAGAAAATATATGAAGATACAACTGGACAAAGAAACGGCTAGTTAGCTCACTATTGCTAGCCAAAACACCAGCTCGGTAGCTAGGTAGCGTTACTTTGTTGGACTGGAGTCCAGAGCTCACTTTAAATTGAGAAATACACAAATAATCTTTAGCTAATCTTAGCTAGAGTGTATGCATAAGCTACAGTCAGTGTGCAGCTACATTGCCTGGCTAACAAGCTATTAACATTAGCAACTTAGCATGTCAGCCGCACAGTTTAGAATGAAATGTGGAATGTAAAATAAGCAGCCGACAGACTTAACTGTTGTCAGTAGTGGTAAAATTGACATTATTGGTTCAATTGTCCCTGATATTTCTTGTTATTATAATTATGTAATTACTGTAATTCACTATAAGTAATTGTAATGTTAATGATAAGTTTTGGTTGTGCTCTAGCTTGCTAGTTAGCTACTTGTAAAATGAATAGACAATCATATTTGATAAACACAACATCCACCCTCTATTTAGGCATTAATTCATTCAAGACATTCCCTAGCGCAGGCATGTCAAACCGTGGATCTTTCGCACCAAGATTAGCAGATCATCTACCGATCTGAATTCAGTTTATGAAGGCCTCACTAATTACATTTACAGCATCTAGCTGACGCTCTTATCCAGAGCGACTTACAATTTTGATCATTTTTACAGAGGTAGGCGAAGGTGGTGTTAGGAGTCTTGCCCAGGGACTCTTATTGGTATAGCGTAGGGTGTTTATAGCGTAGGGTGTTCCAGGTGGGGATTGAACTCCAGTCTACAGCGTAGAAGGCAGAGGTGTTACCCACTACACCACACCAACCACTAATTAGCTGATGAGCTGAATCAGGTGTGTTAAATGAGGGAGCATGCTGGCAAGTCTGCAGTGAGGACAGGAGCCTGACACATTCTCTAGCACAGGCCGCTAATGCTACATCATTGGATTCAAGAGATCAAGTTCAAGAGAGAAAGTTAGCTGCCAATTCTCTTACGTCAGCTAAGCTATGCTGAGTGATGGGGAGGGGGAGGGTCATCCTACTCTTCCAGAGGTCTTCTGATGTATGAGGCCAAAACTTAGGGCCTACGCACACCCTTCACCTACACAAGCAACACTGTTTACATACTCACTTAGCTATTGCCTGGCTAGAGGTGTTAAATCCTACCCACTATGGGGCAGTTAAGGGCCACTGATCTCCACTGTAACTTTTTCCCATTTATGTTTGCAAGTTTTGATGTTAGTAAAGTGTCAGAGATTTCACGCCAAGCATATTTATTGCTCTGGCACAGCATAGAAATGTCATTCAAATGCGATTCGTTCTACTGATCGTACTGCAAACACTGCCCCTACCGTTTATACTAGCATTCCATCTCGTGGATGTATTGCGTTAATTCCAGAGGACGTGTACTTCCAACATTTCAAACAAATGCAGGACACGTGAGACAGATATCTGGCATAGTTAAAGGCAGGTATACACTACCAATCAGGAGCGTGTTTAAGCTGGTTTTCTACAGCTTTCAAAGTGGAGGACAGTCAAAGTCCCCAGGGTAAAACTGCACTGTGTACAGTGTGACTGACAGGCAAGCAGTGATGTCTCCTTGTCCTGGTTGGCTGGATTTTGGTGATTCACTTTTGCTTTCTGCCTGTGTTTACACAGCCCTAGGGCAGCCAGAGCCAGATTTTTTCCTCACTGCAACTATTTTATTGACAGCTGCCAGAAGGTGAGGAGAATTCTGACCTACACACACACACACACACACACACACACACACACACACACACACACACACACACACACACACACACACACACACACTTTCTAAGCCGCTTCTCCCTCCGGGTGGCGGGGGAGCCTATCCCAGCGGTCTTTGGGCGGAAGGCAGGATACACCCTGGATAGGTCACCAGTCCATCACAGGGCAGACAGACAGACACACACACATTCACTCACACCTAGGGGCAATTTACCATGTCAAATTGGCCCGACTGCACATCTTTGGATTGTGGGCGGAAACCCGGCCGGGGCATTGAACCCGGGCCCTTCTTGCTGTGAGGCAACAGCGCTACCACCGCACCACTGTGCCACCCCCGAGTTCTGACCAGCTTTGGCCTTTCTTTTTTTTTACTTTTTGTTAAAAAAAAAACCTAGGCTGTTTTTCCAACCACAAACATCACTGTTTTGGAGATATTTGGTCCCCACAAAGAGCTGAACACCCCCCCCAACCCCTCACACACACACACACACACACACACACAAGTTCTGTGTGACTCATTTACGATATCCAAAAATACCAGCTTTCTCGATCTTCTCATTATAATTGCTGCGGAGATGCCAGACTTGATGCAACTCACTTGACAGGATTAAAGCGCACACAGACACACGGGCGGCAGCTGCAACACACAAACGTGCACCCACACGCTTCACCTTGTGCAATGTTGATTTACATATTAGCGTAGCATTTCGTAGATAGCTGAATGAGAGCGCCTTGAGAAGGTGATTAGGTAAACATTCAGGTGTACACGCCGCTAGTCCCATTAGCGCTATTTGCCCGAGGGTAGCAACTGAACTGACATACAGTATATTAATACAGTTTTAATATGGATTGAGAGAGCGAGAGAATAGAGATGAGAGAGCGAGAGCGCGATAGAGAAGCAGAGAGAGCGTGAACGAGGCAGAGAGAGCGAGAGAATGAGCGAGGAGAGAAAGAGAGAGAGGGACGAGAGCAGCCAAGCAAATCAAAGCGAAATTAAACGGATTTGCATATTTCAATGAACGCCGCGAGTAGGCCTTCTAATTATTTCATCTCACTCTCCTTCACCTCTTTTTTTCTTTCTTCTTCCTCTTTTTTTCTCTTTCTCCCCTTTCCCTTCTTTTCTCTGTCGGCTACCAGGCTGTTTGCCTTCTAAAGATGTGTGTTTAGCACCAAAGTCTCGTTTCCCGCATTGCCTTTCTACTCCCAGTCTATTAATACAGGCCATTTTTCTCCTCTCCAGAGTTTATTTCTTACTCCAGTGCTTATTTACATTTCACTCAGAAGCTTATTAAAGTGCCTGGTGTGCTGAACGATCTCTTATCTCAGTTTGCGTTTCAGCACGGCTGGTCCTGTGTGTCGGGTGTAGGAGATGCTGTTTGTTTTCTTTTCGATCTGATGAGGCCACAATCACAATATCAATACTAATACTGAGCGTCTTAATGAGGAATTCTACATGCTGTTCAAGAATTCCGTGTAATTTAATTGCAGGTCTTAAACAAAGTTATTCTAATAGTACATTAGAATAACAAAGTTATTATAATAATTGTTTTTCGGTGCGAACGCTTCTTACTAGAGTAACTTACCAACTCGTATTCCTTTACAGTGGTGCTGAATGGATCCAGGGGTCGCCACATCCACAAATATAGCCATTTTAATCACTATGCACAGTGGGGACCTATACATCATCGGAGTATTTCAACATAATGGCAATTATGGGAAAATAGTTGTAAATCCCATTTCTTATTTTTACCCCTACCCCTTGTTTTTGAGTGCCAATTTTCCCCTTGGAACTGAGTTACTGGGGGGTAGTGGTTGAAATCCCCCTGAAATGGGACCCTCAGATAAAAAAGAACATTACTTCATGCTGGTCTGCAGTGACAGCAGGGGAGGGCAAAGTTCCGCAACCTCACTGCTGGGGTTTAGTTACATTTAGAGCATCATGTACTTTCAAAGGGGGGTGGTGACAGTTTTTATCACCCACCTAATTCTTCAGTGATATGAAGTTAAGGTCAGCTGTTCGCCAGTTTCCCGTTAGAATTTTCCTGTTCCACCTTAAATGGAGCAGCAGTTACGTTCTGCCACTTCAGGTGTCAATACTGCTGGACTATTTAAGGTGGAACAGGAAATTTAGATAACCAGCTTTTCTTTTTTTTTTCACACAAAAGTTCATTTGGAGGGCCCCGTTGAATAACCTCTGTTGCCGTAAATTTTGCCTTACCTTACATCCTGCATGTACTTCTCCACCATCAGGTGTCCAGCTTGAAGAGTAATGATTTCTTGTTCGAGATGTATAATCATAATATAAAAGTCAGTACCATGTCATACATCTTCACATATTAACGTAACACACACGTCCTCAAAAGGAAGGTCCGGCTCAATGTTCAGGTTTCAAACTCAAAATCTACATTATACTGAGCATCTGCTATCAAATTCAGCTTGAGAGTCCAATCAAATCCAATCCAATAAAAAGGGCTGCACAATATAATCTAGAAGTTGTGAGATGTTTCCAGTTTCTGTTTTTGAATAAGAAATGTAGGAACCGTTAGCTGTAGCATAAATTGACCTTGGAATAAACACTTAAAAAGGAAGGTTCTTCAGTGGTTCTATATAGATACATTTCATGCTCAGATGGTTCCTGGTGAAATGGTTTTTCAGATTGATTGAAAAGATATATGATACTATATGGAACCTCTTTGGAAATGGTTCTGTTTAGCAACAAAAGGGGTTCTGCTGTTGTTACAATGACACTAGAAAACCCCTTTATTTGGTGCTGTATGGAACTTGACTGATGCAGTAAATGCCCTCTCAGAAAGGAGGTTTTGTTAAATAATATGTCATATATTTATTAAGCTGAGTGGAACTGATACTCGCAACAATGCACGTCATGTCATCAACCCTAATCCAAAAACAATGGAAAATGTGTGTGATTATTTTTGTCTTCTGGGAATCCTTTGACATTGTTATGTCATGTTGCATGACCCCATTAGCTGCATATTTCATAGATGTGTGTCAGTATGTGTTTATCTCTAAAAATGAAATAATCTGATTTCTCTTTTGGGTTGCTGAGATAAAGGCCAGGGTTGAGGTCAAAGGTCTGGCTAATGGCTATGCTCAAGATAACACTGCACCAAATAATAGAAGGAGTGTGCATACCTGGGCCGTACCGCTACTGACAAGGTCTTTGCTTGAGGGACAATCAGCTGTGGTTAGGTCTGTTGTCATGGTGATATTGTTAGAGGTTGGATCAGGGGTTATGTTAAGGGTAGGGTTTCCTTATTTGACCATTGGGCCTTGGTTTTGGGCCATAAATGCAAAAAATGATAAAAAAAATCTGTGAGAAAGCTAATTAGCACGCCTATGGAATTTCTAATTGTATGTGTGTGCTTACATAATGCTGGTGCACAAGAACATTTTTGGGCCATTTTGGTTTAAACATTTTGTAGCTTGTAAAAGACCTGCTGCTTTTTTCCATGTCTAACAGCTAACCAAAACCTGAGCTGTGTCCCAATTCAGGGGCTGCATCCTTCAGATTGTGATTGCATCACAGTGGTGTGACTAGGCTGTCCCATTTCGAAGGTTCCTTCATATGTGTCCAAGAAAGGATCCAAAGTGTGAATCTTTTGTCAGCCAACATTTCCTGAGGTTCATTTCCAGCCAGGATTCAGGACTGCGGAGACACTTTTAAATAAACATATTGGTTTTAAACTGAGGCAAATGGCTAGCATCTCCAGCTCTAATCAATGAAAAAATTTTAAAAATTTCTGGCTCCATCCGTAAAGAACTTTAAAATAACTTGAGAAGAGTGGCGTTTTTGTGGTGCATCGGTGCTGTGCTGCAAACAGGAAACCCGCCGCACAGCAGAGCATCTCATTTCAGCCTTCATATGTTTATAAACAGCCTTCGAAGGACACAGTCCCCTAATTGGGACACTCTGCAGGTAGACTACACAGTCTATGAAGACTAGTGTGACCTTTTTTCAGCAAACTGGTCCCATTGTCCCAATCAAAGCATATTTGGTTGGTTCAACTGTCAGTTCTTAATTATGTTGCTAGGTAATTTACCATGTAAGGCCTTTAGTTCAGCTCCTGAAGGCCTAACCAATGGGAGAGCTCGCTTTGCTGTTCCTACCTAGATCACATAGGGGCAAATATCTAATTGCACAATTTTCCATCAGGCATTTTAAGAATTTACCCTTTTGTTTCCATCTAAAATATGGCAGAATATTGCTACAACAGAGCTGAACTACAATAAGCATGAAGATTCCATAGGGCTTGTATATGGGTGTCATATTGAGCTGTATTATGGGATCGTTCTGCCATATTGGCTGGGTTCGTTCTTTATTTACACGCTGCAAATCCTCACAAACACTGCAAGAGCTTAAAGAGATTGCTGTTTAATCATGGTCTATCAGGCTTGTCATGCTTAAAATTGAAATGAAAAGGCAGTGTATCTCAACCATCTCCAGAGGCTTGCCAAGAACTATGAAACAAATATATAAAATTGGCCTTATTGAAGGTGTGGATCCATACACACTCCCAAACAAAGAGCAGAATAAAGATCTGCTAATGTTAACATTCCCTCCTCCTTCATTCATAGGCACTTTTCTAGTCGGTGTGGCTTAAGTGCCTGTTCTTTTGAGTAATTCAGAACTTTCAAGTCACTCTGAGCCCATGTAGAGTTTACAAATGGTTATTCTGCTCAGCAACTCGCAGATTTAACTTACCCCCGTATTTCACTGAGGCATATTTAGCATTATTCACTCAGCCACTGGCAGATTTACCTCAGTTACTGCTGTATTTCATTCAGACTCTGGCAGATTGAATGTTTTCCTCTCAGCTGCTGGCAGATTTAACCAGAGATATTTCACAGAATCTTTGATTTAACTCAGTTATGGGTGCATTTCACTCAGTTTTGGCATGTTTCACTCAGCCGCTGGCTTGTTCCACTGTAGGTAGCCTTTTAGCTAATGATGCTAATGCTCTCTGGCTAGTTAGCAAACTAAAGACACCATGTAAGTACTAACAGATTAGATAACATTTGGCTAAAGGTTACACTGAAGTAACAGTCAATCTTAGTCTTCATACCTTTTACCTGGAAAACAGCGCAGTTTAACAGGTAAAATGTTAAGCTTGTTAAGGTCTGCATGGCAGAACAGGCCAGTCCAGCTCCTGCACTCTCTTACTGCAAAGCCATACAGTTGTAACACATGCAGAATGTTGTTTGACATTGCTGCTTGTTTCGACAGGGCAATGTCCCTGAAAAAGACGTCGTCTAGATGGTGGTACATGTTATTCCAAAATGCTTACATACCCCTCACAACTAATGGTGCCTCTACAGATGTGCACGTTACCCAGTCACCCCTACCATGACAGACACTAGCTTTTGAACTTTATGTTCATGACGGTTGGGATGATCTTTTTCCTGTTTGGCCCAGAGAATGTCCATTATTTCCAAAAAACTATTTGAAGGGTGGACTCACACCATAGCACACGTTTCCACTTTGTGCCAGTCTCTCTCAAATGACCTTTAGCCCAGAGAAGTTGGCAGCATTTCTGAATGTTATTGATATAAAGTTTCTGCTATGCATAGATCAGTCTTAACTTGCATTTGTAAGTGCAGCATCGAATTGTGTTTACCGACAAGATTCAGTAAATTCCAAGTATTCCTGAGCCCATGTAGTCATATTTGTTACATATGTGTGCTTTTAATCTAGTCCCATATGACGGATTGAAAGTCACAGTCATTCGATAACCTTTCCTTTTATGCAGATTTCTTTGGATTACTGAATCTTTTGATGACATTTTGCACCATAGCAGGAGAAATAGTAACTATAACTAAACTCCTGGCTAATTCTCTTTTAGGAACGTAGGACCTGTCGACACATTTTTTGACAAGGAGGTGAGCCTCAACCCTTCCTTGCTCATAAAGGATGAAGTGTTTTTTGTATGCTCCTTTTAAGTGTGATTGTGTAAGACTTTTGGAACCTTTCACACCTAGTCTTACATTGCAGCTATCCCAATTTTTTTGGAACGTGTTCCAGTCAAAGTATCAAACATTAAATATCGTTATGCTGGTTTCATTTAAATGTGGCCAAAATGAAGTACAAATCACCATTAACTCTTTTCATTTGCATTTTACCTGCTGTTCTAACATTTTTAGAACTGGGTTTGTATTTAGTGAGTCTAGACTGCCAAAAATACTATCTTGTCAAGTGAAATGATCTTCTATTCTAATTGATATATCTAATATTTCTGTCAGGGAATCGAACTGTGACTGAAGTGCCCATGAGCAAGGCACCTAACCCCCAATTGTTCCATGGGCAGCATAAATAGGTGCACTCCCCAAGTGTGCCCCCTAGTGTGTGCATTGACTAGTGTGTATGTGAGTCTGTGGGCTTAAGATTAGCCAAAACCAAAGAAACTAAGTAGGAAAGGAAGATTCATTTAGCCGTTCTGAACAACGTCGACTAACCCTGCCACAATGGCGGATCACATAAGACGCTATGACAAAGCCTAAGCCTTATTAACTAAAAATGACATGCATGTACTTTTTCAGTACCCAGAAATCATTGGTCCTTCTCTGAAGGCCAAGAAGGCTGTGACGGCTCTCCACTGATGTCCATCAAGAACCTAATTGCACATGGTCATTATGAATCTGAATGGAATTATTACCATTGACTTTTTTCACAGTGTGTTGTGTCAGACAGTGTTTGAAACCTGCATACTCTTCATCTGTACCTGCTTTACCCTCTCTCTCTCGGTTTGTCTCTCAAATCTCGCTATGCTCACACTCAATCACTGTCATATTGGAAAAGTGTAGTCTATTGACAGTCTCATCTCTGTGCACTGCAGTCTATTTTTAACACCCGACTGGATTTTATGTTCACATTGATGCCGAAATGCAGGTTTTGCTTCATCTCTCCTTATTGTTCTGGACGTTACATAATCCATGACATAATTACAGTGACAGCACAACCAAATTCTCTCTATATCTTCTGCACATGCTCTCTGTCTCTCTCCTTATCTCTCGTTTTCTCCTCTGTCTCCCTCTTGCTGCATACATGTCCAATTACATGTCTGCATACAGATTAACCCTCTCTCTCCCTGTTGATATCTGTCTGTGGTGATTAGTGTTGTAGTAATGTATCTACATTTGTTCTCTTAAAGCAAAACTGTCATTTTTTGCTGGAACTGAAAGAAGCAGCATTGCTGAGTATAGAGAAAAAGCACAGTAAAATGTGGTGGGCGTGCACCACTGCATCACCCTATAAAGACTGAACTATCATTTAAAAGTCAGACGGATTTGGCAGGAGTTTTTAAGAGTACATCATACATTTTTATATATTAACGTCACACGTACCCGTTCAAAAAGAAGGTCTGGCTCAATGTTTAGGTCTCAAAAGAAAATCAACATACTGATAAAGATATGACTATAGTAGGTAATTCACTTACATCCTCGGTCTTTTACCAGATCTTCTCTTGGAATACTCTTTCAACATACTTGCAAAAGTCAGATTCATCTAGTTGTGGGGGTCCGAAGCATGACCGACATTGCATGCAATTACACATTTCCGCCAAAATCCCCAAATCCTCAAATCCTACATATTTGTTGCTGTGTTTTGTTCAACAGTGAGTGCGTTTACATGCTCTTAATAATCTGATAACAAGCAGAAAATCAGATTTTGTCAGTAATCAGATCAACGCGTTTATATGCATTGGAGTAATCAGATAATGTGAAGCCCCGTGTCTACATGAGTCATCAGTAGGACGTCATTTACATGATGAAGAACATTTAAATCTTTAATTTAGACAAGAATGTAGCTGGTTTCAGGGCCGTTTAAAAGTGTTTTGCTGCTATCTAATGCCGTTTGTTGGGCACATGCGCAGACTGAGAAATCTGAAAGAAATCAGAGTAAGAGTACATGGAGTGTAAGTTTGCAGTATGGTGTTTACTTGACTATTTGAATAATCGCATAACTGCGGAAATCTTGTTATGATTGGATTTTTGAGCTCATGTAAACACATGCACTCCGGAGCTGCATATTGCCAACCCTGACCTAGACCTTCATAGTCTAGCTTAGACCATCTGAAACCAGCAAACGGGCAAAAGCTAATCTGGTTTTTCTTTTATAGGACCAGTATCATAAAATGCTAATGTTATGCTGAAGACCTTCTTTTACATGGCCATTTGGCTTTATTTCTTGGCTTTATTTCTGTATAAGGACTTTAAGGAGTAGAGAGTGATCAGAGTGTTTGAAACTTGGACAGTGTTTACTGCCTGCTGGACTGCAGCTTTAAATATTTTAAGTTTTCACGTTTATCTCTCTGTCTGTGGTGATTAGTGCTGTAATGGCTAAATTTGTATAATGTATGTTAAATATTTCTCTCTCTCTCTCTCTGTGTGTTAAAGGTGTTGTGTGTGTTAGGTGTTAAGGAGGATGGTTAATATTCCGCTCGCACCTCCGCTCGTCAGGAAAGTGAGCCGAGAAAGTGATGAGTGTGTGATTTTCCCTCCGGGGAGAGAAATAGAGAGACAGAGATGGGGAGAGAGAGAGAGAGAGAGAGAGAGAGAGCAAAGCAAGGTTCAAAGCCTGCTGTTAGGTCACTGAGAGAAAAAGAGCGATTTAGATTTAGAGAGAGAGAGAGAGAGAGAGAGAGAGAGAGAGGGAGAGAAAAAAGAGACAGAAAGAATAAGAGGAGCAAAGGGAGAGAAAAGAAAGACTGAGACGGGAGGGAGACAGACAATGAAAGAGAAGGAAAAAGAAAAAGAGAGAGAGCATAGAGAGAGATGGAGAGAGAGGGAGTGGGAGAGATAGAGAAAGAGAGAGAGTGAGATGCTAGGGGCAGACAATGAAAGAGAAAGAAAAAGAGAGGATAGAAGGAGAGATGGAAATGGAAAGGAGAGACAATGAGAGATATGAGAAATAAAAGTGATTTAGATAGATAGATAGATAGATAGATAGATAGAGAGAGAGAGAGAGAGAGAGAGAGAGAGAGAGTGAGGAAAAAGAAAAAGAGACAGAGAGAGGGAGGAGTGGTGCCAGAGAGCTAATGAAGGCGAGAGGAGAAAGGCCTGATTATGTTATCTGAGGGGAAACGTCCCTGTTGTTGGCGGGTGTTGAGCTGGCAGGACGGGGCGAGGCATTATCTCCTTCAGCTTTGATCCCTGTGTAGGGACGGAGAAGAGGGAGTGAAGATAAACGACAAAAAAGTGCATATTGGCAGCGCACACAGGCAGAGCGTAAACGCAGCTAATCCTGACGCACAGCTACATATGATTATGTCTCGCTCGCGGTCCATCTGCTATTAGCTGAGTGCATGTGTCCATAATCACACACCCTTCATTCACACATGAGAGGGTGTAAACAGCAGGACTGGCTCAATGCAGCGCTGTAATGGTGTTAATTGTGTCCATAAGCTGGGAGACTGCAGGACCGTGTGTGTGTGTGTGTGTGTGTGTGTGTGTGTGTGTGTGTGTGTGTGTTATGGAGTCTGTTAAGTGCAAATAAGCTGAAAGTTAGTAACACGTTCTGGAGGCTGGAGCTGTGATATCTATGGTCTGTTGTTTTAATCATAGAAATGCTGTTAGATGGCTACGGTTAGTGCACAGATCTGGAGTCTGGAACAGTAATGCTTATGTGTATATACACTCACCGGCCACTTTATTAGGTACACTGTTCAATTGCTTGTTGACACAAATAGCTAATCAGCCAGTCACACGGCCACAACTCAATGCATTTAGGCATGTAGAGGTGGTCAAGAACACTTGCTGAAGTGCAGACCGAGCATCAGAATGGGGAAGAGTATTTCAGAAACTTGGTCTGAGTATTTCAGAAACTTTTCACGTACAACCATCTCTAGGGTTTACAGAGAACAGTACAAAAAAAAGGAAATATCCAGTGAGCGGTCAGTTGTGTGGACAAAAATGCCTGGTTGATGTGAGAGGTGAGAGGAGAATGGGCAGACTGGTTTGAGATGATAGAAAGACAACAGTAACTCAAATAACCACTTGTTACAACCAGGGAATGCAGAATACCATCTCTGAAAGCACAACACGTTTAAGAAGATGGGCTACAGAAGCAGAAGACCACACCGGGTGCTACTCCTGTCAGCTAAGAACAGGAAATGGAGACTTACTATTTGCACTGGCTCACCGAAATTGGACAATAGAAGGTTGAAAAAATGTTGCCTGGTCTGACGAGTCTTGATTTCAGCTGCGACATTCAGATGGTAGGGTCAGAATTTGGCGTAAACAACATGAAAGCATGGATCCATCCTACGTTGTTCAGGCTGATGGTGGTGGTGTATTGGTGTAGGGGATATTTTCTTGGCACACTTTGGGCCCCTTAGTACCAACTGAGCATCGTTTAAATGCCGCAGCCTACCTGAGTATTGTTGCTGACCATGTCCCTTTATGACCACAGTGTACCCATCTTCTGATGGCTACTTCCAGCAGCATAATGCACCATGTCACAAAGCTCATATCATCTGACACTGGTTTCTTGAACATGACAATGAGTTCACTGTACTCCAGTGGCCTCCACAGCCACCAGCTCTCAATCCAATAGAGCACCTTTGGGATGTGGTGGAACGGGAGATTCGCATCATAGATGTGCAGCCGACAAATCTACAGCAACTGCGTGATGCTATCATGTCAATATGGATCAAAATCTCTGAGGAATGTTTCCAACACCTTGTTGAAAGTCTGCCACGAAGAATTAAGGCAGTTCTGAAGGCAAAACGGGGTCCAACCTTTTACTAGCAAGGTGTACCTAATAAAGTGGCTTGTGTGTGTGTGTGTACACATATACACAGATCAGGCATAACATTATGACCTCCTTGTTTCTACACTCATTGTCCATTTTATTAGCTCCACTTACTACAATTACAGACTGTAGTCCATCTGTTTCTCTGATACTTTGTCAACCCCCTTTTACCCTGTTCTTCATTGGTCAGGACCACCATGGACCCTTACAGAGCAGGTACTATTTGGGTGGTGAGTTATTATCAGCACTGCAGTAACACTGATGTGGTGTTGGTGTGTTAGTGCGTGTTGTGCTGGTACGAGTGGAACAGACACAGCAGTGTGCTGGAGTCATCTAAATATCATCAAGCATTTTTGATACCTGTAGTTACTGTAGCTATTGTGGGGCCTGAAGCTCTGATATCTATTTTTTTATGTTTATACTGCAGAAATCCAATAGGGCTTTATAAGAAGACTTTAACAAGCGCGCTATTCTGGAGCTCTATTGCATGGTGTTGCCATATGGCAACAATTAACTGATCTCAGTTTTACTAAAAATCAGTAATATAAAATCTGTGTTTTCGTATTTAATTGTGCAAAAAGGGTCCTTTATTTTGAAAGGAGAAATGTGTTATGAATCACATGACCAGGGATTCTTTTTATGATGTTATCACCATACATTCCAAATTGAAATTGTATTCATTTTTGAATATTTGTAAGTATTGGTTCGTACATTTCACTCAGTGTGAGTTGAATTTGATTGGTCTTATTTTCAATAAATGTGTGCTTTTAGATTTTTGTAGTGATTTTATGGTCCTTTTTTTTCTTAGATTTTATAGTGCTATGGACGACTGTGCTTTGTTGCCATATGGCAACAATTTACCACATGCCCCGCTTAAAATGTGTATTTCCCATTTTAAATAACAAAAACACATTAAAACATTTTTATCGTTTACGTAATAATTCCTGCAATAGAGGGTTAAGCTCTGATATCTATGGTGTTTTTTTTTTTTTTTACAATACAGTCATAGTAGCAACACACCTTGAAACCTTGGAGCACTAATTTAGTATATGCTTATATTTTTACCACAGAACTCATGCTTATAGATCTTGCAGCTTTTCTGTGGTTATAGCTTGTAATGCACTTCAGAGAACTGATAGTTCTGATAGATACTTACCATGAAAACCCTACAGGACCCTAATAATACAGCACATTTCACCATAGAAATCATACCTGTGGATTGTGTTGGCTTTCTAAAGTTTCAGCTAGTAACTCTTAAAAATACAGATGTCAGCATTACATTTCACCATAGAAATCATACCTGTTGATTCTAAAGGTTGTCTATTGTTCTCATTAATAATCTATTGAGCCTGCAACATTGATATCTGTGGTTTTTATGTTGTTACCATAGAAATCATGCCTGCTGATTCTAAGGATTGTCTGTGGGTCTCATTAATAGTCCTTTGAGCCTGCAACAGTGATATCTATGATTTTTTTATACTGTTATCATAGAAATCACACCTGTTGATTCTGTAGGTTTTCTATGGTTTTAACTAGTAATCCATTCTAGAATGTGCAACACTGATATCTGTGGTGTTTATGCATTTATTTTTTACCATAGAAATCATTTCTGTGTGTTCTAATTGTAATAAATTCTGGAATATATCATGTTAACTTGCTTTTTTTACCATAGATATCATACCTGTGTATTTTATTGCCTTTTCTATGCTTCTAATTAGCAAATCCACTCTGGAACCTGCAATATTGATATCTACGGTTTTATCATTTTACCATAGAGATGCTACAGGGCCCTATAGGTCCCAGTGTGGAATATTATGGAGTGTGTTAAGTGTTCATAGGCTGAAAGTTAGAGACTTGCTTTAATGAGTAAAGCTCACAGGAAGCTGTCTGATTGAGTAATGGCTGCCGGCCTGGCATAAAAGCCCTGCACAAACAAACAACAAGACACAGAGGGAGAGAGGCGGAGCGCCAAGTCAGTCATCTGACACACACACACACACACACAGGCAGACCCACATGCCCACTCCTATATACCGCTCCCTTGTTCCTCTTGCTCTCACACACACATACATGCTCACACAGTGCATAACATTCAAGCATCTCCCACACTAAGAAACAGCCAGAAGGACAGGAGGGAGAATTTAATCTACCATAAGCAGAACACAGGATCAGCGCAGCATCTCCTCCACCTTCTCCACTGATACACCCCACCAATCCGTGCATGCATCTGCCAAAGGCTGCCGAGGCCCCCCCACCGCCTTGGGCCTTCCTCACTAGCGAGCTTTCTGCAGAGGTTTCCTCTCTCTGTAGGACTCTTTTTTGTGTTTATTTATTTATTTTCTGCTGCATGTATTCCCTTTTTAGTCCACATGATGCAATTTCACCACTGAATTGACTGGATCAGGATGCGATTAGTTTCCAAGACCACACAAACGCGCGACGACTCATGGTGCAGAGCTACCCTAAATGACTGCACGCTTTATTTTTTTTTGGCAGTTACATGGTTACATTATTCCTCAGAAGGAAACAACCTCTTGTTTGAAACTATCCTATAGAATGCTGACTCCACTGAAGATTTGAATGGAGCCCAGGCGATGCTATTATGGGAAGTCATAGCTATGTTTTTCCTGCGCCTGGAGTCTAGAGCTGGAATTTCTATGATCTTTGTTTTTGTTTTTTGTCCTATAGGTCCTATTTACTGCTGTATCTATGGTTTTTATTCATTTTTAAACCACATTACATGGTTAAAACTAGAAACCTGCCCTATAAGCTCTGCTCTTATTACCATATAATAATATAAATAATATCCTAGAGGACCTTATTAGTAAAGAAATCCTATAGAAGCATATTACTATAGAAATCCATAAGGCCTTATTACTACATAAGTCCTATAGAGTCTTATTACTATGTAAATCATATAGGAGCTTAGTACAATAGGACTTTATTGCTATAGAATCCTGTGGGACCTTATTACTATATAAATCCTATAGGACTTTATCATCGTACCTGTACTCTATAGGCTGTCTATGGTTTTAACTAGTAAACCAATGCTTTTACGTTAGAAATCATACCTGCAGATCCTATAGGTTGGCCAAAACTTTAACCAGTGTTCACTCTGTAGTCTGGACCAGTAATATCAGTTTTTTTTTTTTTGCAACATTTCATTTACCATAAAAATCTTGAAGGACCCCATAGAATTTCTAAGATTTAAATCAATGAACCATCCCATGGTTTTTATTTGTTTACCATAGAAACCCTCAAACCTTATCGCCAAGCCAATAAACTCTATAGTGAGGCCTAGAGGACGCCTTTCAAAATCTCAGAACCATGAAACGGCTCACGCAGTACACAAGCAACATCTTCACTCGCAACCTGTTGTTTGTTGACACACTACGCAAACACTGGCATACGGGGCTCACACACTACACAGTCTTTCACCTGCTGAGATCTGTGACAAAGCGCCTCATGACAAAATCTCACAGTCTCACAGAAACATAAGCGAGAAAGTGTCTATCATACGCCACACTGGAGCTTGAGAACCTTGCCGTAGTTGTTGCCTCTTCTCAGTTTTCTGGGTCTGTATCGAAAGTGGCCATTGGCAGCATGGATGAGAAAGCTGCTGTGAGTATTTGCTCACAGGCTCCAAACCCAGCCATAGCAGCAGTGAGGAGAGGCCTCTGTCAATATTAGTGGACTCCAATAACCCCTTCTCCATGTTCTGTTTCGATTGCTTGCGCCTTGCTACCCTGAGAGTTTTCATGCAATCATACTGGCTGCTACTCATTGTATTGGTGCTCACCCTACTCATCTCATCACTAAGGGTTTCAAGCATGCTTGAAAATATGTGGTCTTCTGTGGCAGTTCGAAGACTAGAGATCTGCACAGGCATGAGGCTAAAGGCCGAACCCGATCTGTACCTGATTCGTACCCATTGAGATCCACGTTGAGATCCAACCTGACCAAGCCTGTCTTACATGCTAGGGTTGGGCGACGTCTATGTAACTGACATAAGATGATCTCTACTAGGAAACATCGGGATGGACGATGACATCGGGGGTGGTTATGAATGTAATATCCAGTTAAGGAATGGAAACTAGTTCAGGGGTCAGCAACATGCGACTCATTTACTGCTGTGTCACGGCTCCACATCAGTGTTAGAATTTTAGGTAATAATAAAATAATCCTAATTGTTGTCTGCTAATTCACCCTTCAACCCTGAAGGTTGGCACTGGTCACCATAGCAATACAGACATCAATCTTGCCCACTTAGTAGCTAACGAAAACAAAGAGAGAGAGATTCAATACAAACATCGATAATTCAGAGACGAATGGACTTATTTGCGTTTCACTCCAGCTGGTTTCCTGATACGTTTAATCTGCAAAGAGAAACTGTCAAACACTAAGTGCTTCTCGTTTTCCAGATTCTTGTTCAAATTCTCCCGTTCCACCTTAAATGGTACAGCAGTTCCATTTATCTTGTTATGTAAAGATAACAAAACTGTTATCTTGAAATAATGAGTTGTTATCTTCAGATAACAAGTTAATTATCTTGTCTTCTCAAGATGACAAAGTTGTTATCTTGAAATAATGAGTTGCTTATCTTGTTATCCCATAAAAAGTTATCTTAAAATAACAAGTTACATGAATTGTTATGTCAAGATAACAAAATTGTTATCTGACAAGTTACTTAACAAAAGATAAGTTATTTGTCTTGTTATTTACTTATTGTGTTCTCTCATGACAACAAAATTGTTATCTTGAAATAAAAAGTTACTTATCTTGATAAGATAACTCCTGAAAATTATAGCAACAGCTCCTGGCCTCTCTGGGCTTCCATAAAGTTCACATCAAATCCCAAATTACTGTTTACTCCTTAATGAGTGAATTATAAAGATCTTTTATAGAAAACTGGGTGGAATTCATCTGTAAGGTAGCCTATAGGACTCAGTAGGTTTCCGCCACCTGATATACAATTAGAGTTTTTGATGCAGACATCCTACCTGAGGTCCCTATAGGAAAGCTTAGAGTTTATGCCATTTGGGAGCCTAAAACCGTGATATCTATCATTTTGGATGTAAACTGGAGCTGGTTCGGAATGGATAAGCAGGATTGGGAGGTGTGTGTGGAGCTGCAGTGATTAACATGAACCTCACGTAGCTGTCTTAAGCCCCTTAAGTGCTTTGGCAACTCTTATTCCATTGTAACGCCAATGAAGCCCATTAACAATTTGATTTGGATGAGAATTGGAAAGGGGAGACAGGAAGAGGGATGGGAACGCAGTTTCTCCGTCTCTCACACACACACAAAACTCTCTCTCTCTCTCTCACGTGAAGGTTCACAGTAATGAATGTGAGGTGCGTAAATTAACTGGCATCTGTGCTTCCACCGAAATGACAATCGCTTGTGACAGGGTGGACTTGGCTGTGAGTGTTCAATTTGAGCTAATTTGGGAAGACAATGTGAATAGAAATGCTTTGGAAAACACATTCATGGACAGACACATATTCATTTTGCACACAGCTGCACTGTGGCGTACCTTGGAGGTGTGTGTATGTATGTGTGTGTGGGGGGGGCAAGTTCACATAAAGCACGGCAGTTTGCAGAATATGTCACTCAGGCTATGTCAAGTACAATTAGGGTTGTATGCAAAGGCTTGAGAAGTTTTAAGGCACAAGTTCAGTTCATTTGCAGAGTTCAAAGCTGCACTATGTAAATTTTGGGGATTTGGAGACCTCTCTGGTGGAAATGTGTAATTGCAGGCAACATATGGAAGAACATTTTAAAACATCAGTCATGATTCAGACCTTTCGCAAGCTCATTTAAAGAATACTCAAAGAGAACCCTCTCAAAACCTGGCGAGACTTGGTGAAGGAGGTGTGTTTGAGTATGTAAGTGAATTATTTACAGTTGTAATCATATCTGCATCTCTGGAATGTTGAATTGGTGACCTAAAAATTGAGCCAGACTTTCTTTTGAGCTTAATGTTAATACCTAAATGATCTGAACTACATCCAAAATCTCTTTTAGGTATGTTTCTCTAAAACAGAGCATTTCTATAGTCCACAGAGGCCATGAGGCATGTTATATTTCCAAAAGTATTCGCTCGTCTGCCTTCACACGCATATGAACTTGAGCGACATCCCATTCTTAATCCATAGGGTTTAATATGATGTCGGCCCACCCTCTGCAGCTGTAACAGCTTCAACTCTTCTGGGAAGGCTATCCACAAGGTTTAGGAGTGCGTTTATGGAATTTTTGACCATTCTTCCAGAAGCACATTTGTGAGGTCAGACACTGATGTTGGATGAGTCTCTGCTCTAATTCAACCTAAAGGTCTTCTATTGGGTTGAGGTCAGGATTTTGTGCAGGCCAGTCAAGTTCTTCCACATCAAACTCGCTCATCCATGTCTTTGCGGACTTTGCTTTGTGCACTGGTGCGCAGTCATGTTGGAACAAGAAGGGGCCGTCCCCAAACTGTTCCCACAAAGTTAGAAGCATGAAATTGTCCAAAATCTCTTGGTGCTGAAGCATTAAGAGCTCCTTTCACTGGAATTAGGAGGCCGAGCCCAACTCCTGAAAAACAGCCCCACACCAAAATCAACCCTCCACCAAACTTTACACTTGGCACAATGCAGTCAGACAAGTGCCATTCTCTTCGCAACCTCCAAACCCAGACTCGTCCATTGGATTGCCAGATGGAGAAGCTTGATTAGTCTTTCCAGAGAGCACGTCTCCACTGCTCGAGAGTCCAGTGGCAACGCTTTACACCACTGCATGTGAGACTTGGATGCAGCTGCTCGGCCATGGAACCCATTCCAGGAAGCTCTCTATGCTGATCTTGAGCTAATCTAAAAGCCACATGAAGTTTGGAGGTCTGTAGTGATTGACTGCAGAAAGTTGGTGACCTCTGCGCACTATGTGCCTTAGCATTTGCTGACTCTGCTCTGTCATTTTACGTGGCCGACCACTTCGTGGCTGAGTTGCTGTCGTTCCCAATTGCTTCCACTTTGTTATAATACCACTGTCAGTTGACTGTGGAATATTTAGTAGTGAGGAAATTTCACAACTGGACTTGTTGCACAGGTGGCATCCTATCACGGTACTACGCTGGAATTCACTGAGCTCCTGAGAGCGACCCATTCTTTCACTAATGTCTGTAGAAGCAGTCTGCAGGCCTAGGGGCTCGGCTTTATACACCTGTGGCCATAGAGGTGATTGGAACACCTGAATTCAATGATTTGGATGGGTAAGTAAATACTTTTGGCAATATAGTGTAGTTTCTGTATAGCGTAGTGTACATTTCTGGACAGTTATTTTGAGAAGTTAATTATCTTGCTATCTCAAGATAACAGATTTGTTATTTTGAAATATAATTTACTTATCATCTTAACAAATTATCTTCATATAACAAAACACTTATCTTGTTGTCTAGAGATAAAAAAAGATAAAGTTAATTATTTTGTCTTCATAAGATGACACATTTGTTATCTCAAATTAACAAGTTACTTATCTTGTTATCTTAAGATAACAAGGTTGTTATCTTGTCTTCTCAAGATTACAAAGTTGTTATCTTGGGATAACGAGTTAAATATCTACAACAAAATTGTTATATTGAAATAATGAGTTACTTATCTTGTTATCTCAAAATGATCTTGATATAACAAGTCACTTATATTGTCTCGAGATAAGAAAATTGTTAACACATATAGAATCTCTATTTGTGATAGAGAGATTATGAGTTCATTCCTCAGTGATGCCACAGCCATCCATAACCAGGGGTTCAGACCCTTCCTGTCCCCATATCACTCAGCGAAATGCCAGCCAACTCAGGCTTTTAATAGCTCATGTAACTGAATTTGCAGCTGCAGTGCAATGAGCTCAGTCCAGTTCAGTTCATGTTATTTTGTATAGCATATGTTACAAAGCAGGTTTACAGGGATTTGATCAAGCTGTCCAATGTTGTTAAGTTAGTGGCAGTTTGGACAAATATGGTGGTACTTCACGTATCTTGAAGGAAGCATGTGTTAGCCTTCACCCTGCTAACTTGGTCGCATCATGTAGGGTACTAACAATCGGGTGGATATCATTGTGTTTGGGACAAAATGGCTTAATGGGAATCATGATGAGTAGAGTATTGATGAGTATTTTAATAGCATTACTTCAATGGCAAGATGAGAACGAACCTAATGTCTCGCCAGGGATGCATTCAAAGGCCTTTAACTCAAGTTAAAATCTGCCCCAGGGGTAACTGACACATGCATGGCCACGTTTATAGTAAAATGGACCAGCAAGAGGAATTGGAGCTTTGTGTGTGTGACCACTGTATAAAAGGAGCACTTTCACTACTGGAAACGAACAAGCATGCGTGCATATTTATAATGGAACTGAGATTAACAAAGGCGCACTGATTTATTTAATCAGAGTGACTAATAAAATGTGACTTAAATGAGAAGTCCTGCTCGAAAAGGTAGCTTGTGACACACAAACCTATGACCTTGCATGTTAAATCACATCCTATGCATTTTAAATAAATGATCACTGAAAAGGATTCCTGGATACTTCGCTGTTCTGACACTGAGGCCTTACACACTCCATGTATACCCTGTACATGTAAACATAAAAGAGTGCATTCACAGATATATACCATGTATTATTGTGTTATTAATGAATGAAGCCCATCAAGAACATTTAGTAAAAGAATCAGCTCGTGACCCTGTGAAGCTTCTCTGTGTGCCTGACAGACACTGAACTGTCAGGCCGGTCAGAAAGAGAGCAGTGGCACAGGAAAAAAAACTAAATTGAAGAACCCCGAATGAAAAGAGACGAGGAGTGTGTGACTGACCTTCTGTTCGGCCATCTGAATGGAGGCCATTGTCAGCCGGCCTTCACAAAAATCACTGATATTTGGGATGTACATCTGCAGGCTTGGGCACGCACACACAATCCCATCCCAAACAATGTGCATGAGGGCGACAAGGGCTATAAAAGCAGGAGGCAGAGAACCCACCCAAGGCTCAAGTTTGGGATTACTGAAGGGACAGCGGCTGGACAGAGCGGATGAAGAAAAAGTAGGACAGCCTGATTTGAGATGTCTTGGAGAGGAGGACGGAAAATGGTTGAGAAAGAAAAGAAACAAGGAGGCAGTGGAGTAACTCAGCAGTGACTGAACCTTACTGACCACAGAGGAGCCCAGTGGTTTGGAGAGTTGATTGGAAGCACGGTTGCCGTAGTTACCTGAGGGACACTCTTGCGCTGGGTGCTGTATATTGTATTCATTTGCAGCAGGGTTTGCTGACTAGAGCCCTGGCTGGCTCACCATTTATTTACCAGAGGCCCTGGCTGGCTTGTTTTATTACCATCTGTTGATGACACAGCCACCGTCTTCCATCAGATAGCAACGTGCTACGCAGTTCACCTACACTCACGCCGTCCTTTCCAACACTGTGGATATTAGCCCTGCCAGTCAGAGCCGCGTCGCACCTCAGGACTGCCACCGTGCCACTGTGTGTGTGCGGGAGCGTGAAAGTGTGTGTGTTGGAGCTGTGCGCAGTAGAGCGAGGCGCTTTGCTAGACTGGGCTCAGCACCGTGTGATGAGACATATCGCACCCACTGATGGGTAGGAGCGAGGTTGGCGGTGTTACACATTCGGCCTAAAATTCGGTCTCAGTTTGGCACTTGTCAGAGCAGTGGCTTTTAATATTTGATGTGTGTTTGATGTAGCGTGGCGGGATCTGTAGCTACTGGACTGATTTCATTCGCTTGAACTGCTACTGGTTTGAACATGATAGCACATATACTAGCTACAATAGCAAGACTAATTAGTATTTATGAAGGACACAACTTGTATCACTTTGAAGAAAAAAATGCTTTTATACTGTTAGCTCTGAAGAACTAGCACTTTCTTCCCAAGAAGGCTCATCTAGGTGTTTTTTTTTTCTTCCTCACAGAGCTGGAGGCTTATCTTTTCTTCAGATGAAGTTGCATGGAGCTGGTTCGCTCTACCGCAAACCCGTATTGATCTAATGTAGATTTGATGTAGCATTGTTGCCCGTTTCAGTGTTGTGGAGGTGTGAGGATTAGCCAGAAGGCACAAAAGTCAGAGCTGAAGGCCAAGTCTTGTGGTAGATGCCACCACCCAAAAAGGTATCTTGTAGAGGTATCATACTGGTAGGTAGCACTTAGCCAAGTAGCTAACTAGCGTGTCCACTATAGCAGTAAAACCGCCAAGAATAATAATATAATAGTGTTATATTCTGCATTACAAAAGCAACAATAACACATTAGCAGCTTCATTTTGTGTTGAAGAACTGTCAGACTGTTGGATAGCAGCAACTTTGCATGGTAATGAAACTGCTAGCCGTGCCACTCTCCTGAACAAACTGTTGTGTATAACAGCAGGATTAACCTCGCTAAAAAAGCAGCTAACATCCAGAAAAAAGCTGAAAGCTCGCCAAAAAAGCATCGTGTGCTGAAGAGTTTTTATGGTTTGCTAGCGTGACGGCTGTAGTCGCTGTTTTGACAAACGTTTAACGGCAACATTAATAACCTTACAAAAGGTCTAAAGTGTTCTTGTCAGGAACAAAAATAAATCTGCTAGCTATAGCACACAGAAATAATCAGGGCTTGATGAATGTGTGTTATAGCAGCATTTACAGCCTCAAAACAGCAGAACAAGCAGCTCCATAAAGAGGCATCTTGTGGTAAAAAGGGTGGACTGGAGAAAAGTGCCTAGCCGAGTTTGCTAGCTAGCATCACAGTTGTGGTCACACATTATTCAGCAGTGCTTTCTTGAACGATCTGTTGGGTTTTAACAACTGTCAAAAAGCCTCATAGAAAAGAAATGCTCCCTGAGAAGAAATCTTGTCTAGAAGGGCTTTCTGGTGGAAAGTGGCTAGCAAAATTCGCTTGCTAGCGTGACAGCTGTAGCAGCACAATAGCCTTTTCAGCAGGTCTCTCTTGACCAAATTGTTAGCTTTAAAAGCCTAAAAAAGAAAAAGAAAAAAGAAATAACAGCACCAAAAAAGACATCTTTTTCAGAAAAATAGAACAGTAAATTCGGTTGTTAGCCACAGTGCTGGTGGCTACAGCTGCGCAGTATTAGCAGAACCCTCATGACCAGTTATAGCAACCGCTGTTCCCTCATGTGTGCTGTTCATTATCAAAGTGCAAAACAAATTAACACAGTCTTTGCATGTTAATAGTAGTCCCGGTTAATAGCATAAGTAAGTGTGGAAATTATGCAGCATTAAGAGGGTTTTTTGTCCTTATACATGAAGGTTGGAGTACTTTAATTTGTGGAGATCAGCCATGGGTTATGAAAGAGTGCGTTAGCGCGACGATGAGTGTTTGAATGGTTGGGTACTGCTGGTGAAGTGTTATAATTAGCTGCACACTCGCTCTCCTCTGCTGTGTTAGCATAGTGCTGTTTAGTGGATATAATTTAGCTGAGGCTCAGCTGTGTGACAGCAAAGTCTGTGTGTGTGAGAGTGGAATGAATGTGTGTGTGAGAGAAGTGTGCTGGCCCCGGCTACAGAAGAGTCATTGATCAGCTTCTGAGACTCAATACACAATGAGACCAGGCCAGCGATCTCTCCGTTTCACTCGTTCTCTCAGTGCCCTCGTTTTGCAGTCCACCATTCTTCTCTCCCTCTGCTGTAAGTCAAAGTCTCTCTCTCTTTACTTCTCTGTCTCTGTTTCTGTCTCATCCATATGCCTATTCAGTCCATCTCCTAGGGATGGGAGAAGGAGTATTGAAGTATTAATACTTCCAATCCTAATATTTCTTTTTGAGGGTCAGTCCGTACTTAAAAATGCTTACGTCAAGCAGTGGTTATTCTGATTTTTGTTCCATAGTTTTTGTTCATATAAGCCAAATAAGTGCATTTAAGTTCAAAGAGTGCCATTATCATCTTATAATACCTCCTGTTATAAAGAAAACACTTTTTCAAGCTGATTGTACCTCATTCCATACGTTATTATAATTTTTTTTTTTTTTTAGAAATATTAGCAGCCATGGTAATCACAAGGCTACTCATTTCAAACCTACCAGATTCAGACATTGAAATGTGTGAGCAGTTAAGATGAAAGTGCAGAAAAGCTTGGTCCAGAGATTTGGTCTGCCAGGAGAACATTTCAGGGCTGAGCCTGAAAATGAAGCTTTCATGTTAAAATATAGGGAAAGAAGTCATTGGAAAGTCATTGTAAAATGATCCCATTCAACAGCTATGCCAATATATCGCTGCTGTCGGAACAAAACATTGTATCTCTAAAATCGTAACTTTGCAGGAGAAGGAAAAAACATACTTTACTTTTAACGTTCGTCAACGGAACCAGAATTTTGGGCTGTTTCTTTTGGTCTAATCATCATGAAATTTACACACAATTTTGAAGGCATTTTCAAATTATGTCAAAAACTAAAAAACAAAAACTTTTTTAAAAATGTAGATACAAAGTTTTGTTCCGACAGCAGCGATATATCAACAACTGTACTGCTTTCCAGGAATTTGAACTTTCTTAAAAACCTATTTCCTACCATGCCATAAGGTCAGTGTGTAGAAATTGTGGCGTTCTTTCACCTTCACCTTCTCCTCAACAGTTAGAAATAGAGGCAGTTCTCAAAACACCATTCATCATTTCTGTTCTTTCCGCAAAAAGGCCTTTACTGACTGCATTAGGCGTTTGGTGCTTATACCGCAACGATTGCCATTTGTGATGTAATAGGTAGATGGTCGTTTAGCTCTCAGCAGACGGTCCACATAAATCAATGTCAGACAAAAAAGTGGTAGCTGCTTCTCTTGGTTTTAAATGATAATGAAGACACGTCAACATTTTTGCACTGCCATTCAGAAGCTGTTAAAGAAAGAAAACGTAACAGCTCTTGAAACTTTTTCACATACACTTGTTTAAAACGGCTATAGTTCTGAAAATACTTGTTTCCCTTAATATTGTGTGTAAATTTCATGATGAATGGACCAAAAGAAACGGCCTAAAATGACTTGAAAAAAAGTCTGTTTTTACTGACTTACATTAAAAGCAAAGTAAGTTCTTTCCGTATCCTGGAGATACAAGGTTCCAAAAGGGGATTGTGCTTTTGCTGAAATCCTTTTTGTGTTTTACGGTAAAGCACTTTGTTGTTAAATGTATTATACAAATAAAATGTACTTGCTTACTTACAAAGAATTCTACCTGTTTTTGCGGATGTTGTGGATTTGGGGAGGGCTGCAACAAAATATCTGCAGAAAAAAAAACTATTAAAAAAACATGATAAAACTTACTTTAAATGTGCCTGCAACAGTATGACAATAAGAAGCTTATTAACTTTCCAAACTGTTGACCTACATATCAGCTTCTCTGACAAAGCAGCAGATCACTTCTCAGAACAGTACAAGAACAAACCTCTGAGTGAATTTATGAATACACAGCAGTTTTCAAAGCCAGGAAGTTGATCAGCTCATTTAAACACCAAGTACCTCTGCAAGAACATCAGATCCACCCACTTCACTACCTCTTCTAACGGCTAATGAGCGTTCCAGATGTGTTTGGAATGCTTTTGTTCCACATTATTATCATTAAATAGAATACCCTTTGTTGCATAAAGGTATCTATCCAGCATAAACATATGATTCAGTGCCATTGACGGTGCATTAAATGCTGAAAGGTTTCCAGTTGTTTTCAGAGGGAGAGTTTCTTTGTTTTTCTTGAGACGGTCGGTTAGTCTGTAGTTGTGTAGTAGTCGTCTCAGACAAGGACTCGAAGGCCCAATCCCGTTTCTTATTTTTACCCCTGCATCTTAGTTTCGAGTGTGACCTTGCCCCTTGGAACTAAGCCACAAGAAGTAGTGGTTGAAATCTCCCCTACAAAAGGGGATCCTTAAATAAATTACTTCATTAACAGGCTCTGTAGGCAACCCTGCCAGTCTGCAGTGACAGCAGAGGAGGGCCAAGTTCAGCAACATCACTGCCGGGCTTTAGTTACATTTAGAGCATGATATGGCTTCAAAGAGGGGGATGCGGCTATTATTGATTATCGCCCATCCCTAATTCTTCAGTGATATTAAGCTGAAGTCAGGTATTTCGCCAGCTTTTTGTTCGAATTTTCCCATTCCACCTTAAATGGAGCAGTCCTGATGCCTGAGGTGCCACAGTGTAACTGCTGCACTATTTAAGGTGGAACAGAAAATTTAGCTAGCTAGCTACCAAGACATCAGCACACTTCAAAGAGCCTTCCATTAAGGCTTGTTATTTGCTGTGTTGACCCTGACATCGCTGCAAGCTGGAGAAGAACATTAGAAGAGCATTGCAGTAGTTCCAGCTGTTCACCCTTCCTGATTTCTGCCTCCAGGCCTTGTTTGTGATGATTCAGGGGAGCGTTTCCCATAACTTGCTAGAGGGCCAGAGCAAGTTTAACACTCCTACCACCCACATTTGCGCACTTTAAGGATGCTAAAGACACAGCTGATGGACAATTACAGCTTTATTGCTGCTTCAATTCGTTACATTCTGATGTTGGGTCCTTCCTTCGACAACAAACTTAACCGAATTACCTCAGATTGCAGCTCACTACTTGAGGGATGAGGGAATTAGGTAAAGAGGCGAGGGCTTATTCACTGCATTATCTGTGTTTATTTGTGGTCTTCTGGTAATGATGAAAGTAAAACCCTAAGAACAGTGTCACCCAGACACACTGGTATGCTGCCCACTTCTGCTATTTGAAAGCTACTTTTACTTCCTTTTGAATCATTGTTTCACTTGAAGTACTAATATACCTCACTTTGCCTTTTCATGCCCTTTACAAAGCTCTTATTCTCCTTTTTGACTTTCTCTTTTTATCTCTCTGCACGGTCCTCATCTGCTGGTCTGCTATCACTTGCTCCCACCCGTACAGCTACTTTTTTTTTCTCCACCAGTCCCTGTTCCCTGGCCACTTTCTCCCTGCCCTCTTTATCCATCCCTCGCTCTTCTTCGGTGGAAGGTAATTTATGGGCAGAAGTGTGTGAGGGTACTGAGGTGGGGGTGGTAGAGAGAGAGAGGTCGGGGGGGGGGGGGGGGGGGTGGACAATGAGTCGACGGACAGATGCAGAGCTGTATGACATATTTATGATCAGTGGAGAAATGAAAGTGTGGATGGGGGGAAATGGTGCGTGGAAGTGAAAGGAAGATGATGAGAGAGCACACAAGGTCAGAAGGAAAAGGGGGAACAAAGGGCCTGGGTAAGATTATTAATAATAATAATAATAATAATGGTAATTATGATAATAATAATGGTGTATGGTATACCAGTTCATCACATCAATCAGTTGAAATTCTTTCTCAGATATGAGTTTTGTCCTAACTTGGTGGGCCAATTATGAAGGGGGCATTCCAATGCTTCGGAGCAATGGTAATAAATGACCTTGCTTCCGATGCCAACCACTGAATGTCAGAAATGGGAAGCCAAGCGGTGCCAGAGGATCTAAGATAGTGGCAGTAGTTGTAAAGGACTTGTTAAAATAAGCATTAAAATGAACCGAGCAGCAGGGAGAAAATGGACAAATGTTCTGTAGCGAAGTGAAAGAAGATGCTGAGGGATTACCGAGAGAGAAGAAAGAGGAGAGGACGATTCTATAGGGAGGCAGGAGCAGTATGGCAGGAAAAGATATGAAAACAGCTCTACGGGGATCACCTCTGAGGCGAATTTGCGCTTAGTAAGTATGCGCAATATGGCAAATATCATGATTAAGACTGCAAAAATGTAGTATTGGAATAATTTTGCTACATACTGCAACTGTGGTAGGTGAAAAAACAAACAGTGAGGAAATAAGATGATGCCATACTGAGGGAACATACAATCAGCTACTTGTTTCTATGCAGTTTATGCATTTACTATGCACTGGTTGTTGTTTATGGCCTCTGAAGGTGCTTTTTCATTGCACATTCAAATACAAGCACTGAACCAAACGAGAACCTGTTTATGGTTCTAGTTCTTGGTCATTTTCTGCTTGCCTGAGACAGCTGGAGCTGTCCTAATAATCATGAGTAACACATTTCATTGACTGGTTTTATGTTACACCCCTCTACAGCACCTTATTTAGCCGATTAGTTACCTAGCATCTACTGTATTTAGCTATCTTGCTTGCTAGTTAGCTTAGCTGATTAGCTGTTTTGAAGTGCGGCACTGCCCTGTTCTGCAAAACAATATCTGGATTTACACAGAATCATGTCTAGAATCAAACACAGCTCATATTTTTGTGTGAAAACAAGCAAAAACACAGCTCTCTGGGTTCTAATAATCATATTAGCATTAACTTCCTAACTATAGCTTATGCCACTTTAGCTAAATCTTCACAAAGTAATAATGGTAAAAATAGCAGTCAGCACATTAATATACCATTCTTTTTTACATTTTGATGCGCATATTGGTGATATAATAGTGCTTGGTGACTTTATCCTCACCTGGTAGTGTAAATAATTTGATAATTTGCCATTAGCTTCAACTCGTAGTGTTACTTAAGACAAGAGAACACCTTCCAGTATGTTTGACATTTGGTCCAAGTCTTGAACATGTACTAAAAACCATAAACCTGGAACCTTCAGTACTGAATTGATGGCCAGTGGAAAAAACACAATTCATCCCAAAACTACGCAGACATGACACGATACCATTTTTGGATATGTTTTTTTTTTTTCCAAAATGTTTCACACTGTGGAAAAATAAACAGGCAGAAGAATGTTCCCAAAAGATGAATATATAATTTGCTCCCCATGTCCAATGTTTGTCTCCAAAAAGGACAAACATTGGACATGATATTGGGCAGTTTTGAATATCAAAATTAAACATAATGCTCTTCCCTATTATACACATTTGATTAAACAACTGCACAAATAAACAGCAAACTCCACTAATTCATTGTTATTTCCCCTATCCTTAGTGCTTCGATCACTGTGGCCCATGCAACCACTCTCTCTGTAAGACTGCTGACCTAGGCCTATCTTCCTTTATGTCCTTATGATGGTAATCATACGGATCTGAAAGGCGAAAAAAGGTGGATCAGCAGTATTTCTCTGAAGCTTGATAAATACGGCCCCCAGGAAAAGGCTGAACATTAAAGGGAAACATCTGTTCAAGGAACATTTTGCTGCGTGTGCCTACTATTGTGTTTTCCCTCAGAGTTTCGAGCTGGTTACTTAGCAAGAAAGCGGCTGCTGTCTTTCGGTACTGGCCCAGCATGAGAAAGGAGGACGCCTTGCCTTATTTATTTATTTTCTTCTCCCTACCTCTCATACCACTTTTTTCCTCCCTCCCTCCTTCCAGCTTTGAATAACCATTGTCTCAGCAGCACAGGCTTCTTTTGCCAGCTGGAGGGAAGCTGAACATATATTCTAAATATTAGATCCACAAAAGATCATTCTGTGGATGTGAGAGATGGACAGTGAGAGAGAGAGAGAGAGAGAGAGAGGAAGAGAGAGAGAAAGAGTGTCTGGGTCTTTAGCCTTGGCAGTGTGAGCGTTATATAATTCTTGCCAATAAAGCATTTTTGCCATTGAATGTGAGATGCTAGCAGGGATAGGAGCCAGGTTGGTGGGATGCAAGTGTGATTGTGTGTGTGTGTGTGTGTGTGTGTGTGTGAGAGAGAGAGAGAGAGTGTTTTGAAGGATTTTGAGGGCCTGTGTTTCGGAGCTGGCCGCAGGCTATCTCCAGCAGGCCAGCGTGTTGTAATAGGCCTGTAAATTTCCTCATAAGCCCTTTCCTGTGATGCCTGTCGTCCAAAAACACTGCGGCAACAGGGCAGCAACCAAAAAAGAGGATGAATAATCAGATAAAGTGGTCACCCATCAAGTGCATGGGTATTTTGGAGCCCACAACATATGCTCGACATGCTGCAATATATAGTACAAACTAATGTGTTCATTAAGCAACAGAGTGTGCTAAGACAAATAGCGTCACGGCTCTGATCCCAGGCACGAGTCACAGTGAGTCGATCATCACCGTCGTGATGTTATTAGTGATGACACACGACCTCCTGTGCCTGTTGCTGTCACATAGTTACGACAGCGGCATTGTTAACTATCTAGCTTCTTTCCACATAGACCGACCATCCATCCATTTTCAAAGCTGCTTCTCCCTCAGTGTCGCCACTATCCCAGTGGTCATCAAGCGGAAGGCAGGATACATCCTGGACAGGTCCATCGCAGGGTGGGCAGACAGACAGACAGACAGACAGTCACTCACACACTCACACCTAGGGGCAATTTAGCATGTCCAATTGGCCTGACTGCATGTCTTTGGACTGTGGGAGGAAACCGGAGAACCCGGAGGAAACCCACGCAGACATGGGGAGAACATACAAACTCCACACAGAGAGGACCCCGATCACCCGGCCGGGGAATCGAACCCAGGCCCTCCTCCAATGGAGGTTTATTATGCACTGAAAAATGAACGAAACAGCTTAGACTTAGAAAGGTTAGCAGTTAAGTGTTAAACGATTGTCTGACAGCATTTAACTGCAAACTACAAAATGCTAGACAAAGCATAATAAAAGCCAAAGACAATATCTGTTGATGACGAAGACTCCAGACGAGGACGAGGTTGAGGTTGTAAAAAATATGATGCGGCCCACCGTGATAAAGGGAGAGAGGCACAGAGGGGCAATCGCGAGTGATGGACAGAGAAGAAGAGTGGAGGAGAATGGGAGCGAGCGGAGGGCGAGTGAGCTTGGGGGAGCGATATGGGTGAAATATGGCGGTGGAACAGAAGTGTTAAGAATGTGAAGGTCAAGAAAAAAAGAGGGAGGGGGGAGATGAACAGAGCGCATTTCCGCAAAGAGGCGCGAGGAAAGCGGCGATAAGGAGCGCAGGAAGAACAGATTGGCAGCAGATGCAGCAATAGAGGGATGTAAGCAGCAAGCGGCATAAATAGAAGATCAAACGCGAGAGGAAGGAGCGTTTGCCACCGCAGGAGAGCGCCCGGAGAGCGGCAGCGGGAAGAATAGAGGGAAGAGGGGGACGGAAAGAAAGGAGGAAAGAAATGAACATCAAGTGGAGATGTGTAATTAGAGGGGTTGGGGGTGGAGAGAGATTCTACCCCCCCAACCACCACCACCACCACTACCCCCCTCATCACTGCTTTCCATGCTTCTCTCTCTCTCTCTCTCTCTCTCTGTCCCTTTCTTTTCAGTCTCATTGTCCTTCTTTTCTCTTTATTTCTCACTCCCTCTCTTTTTTCTCTTATTCTTTGTTGTCTTTCAGTCTCCTCCTTTCTTTTTTCCTTCAGTTCCACTCTCTTTCTTTCGCTTTCATTCTCGTTCTCCTTTCTTTCTCTTTGTCGTCCTCCTCTGTCTCTCTTTCAGTCTCATTCTTTTCTCCCTCTCTCTTTAATCTATATCTTTCAGTCTCATTCTTTTCTCTCTTTATCAGTGTACTTCCCCTCTGTCTTTCACTCTCTCTCTCTCTCTCTATTCATATCTTTCAGTCTCTCTCTTTTCTCTCTTTATCAGTGCACTTCCCCTCTGTCTTTCACTCTCTCTCTCTCCTCTCTTTCAGTCTCATTCTCTTTTCTCTTTCTCGCTGTCCTCCTCTATCTCTTTCAGTCTCACTCTTCTCTCTCTCTTTCAATCCATATCTTTCAGTCTCATTCTCTCTCTTTCTCAGTGCTCTTCCCCTCTCTCTTTTAGTCTCACTTTCTCTCTTTTTCTCTCATTCTATCTTTTTCTGTCTTTCTCAATTCTTCTCTCTGCCAGTCTCATTATTTCTCGTTCAGTCTCACCATTTCTCTTTCTCTCTTTAAGTCTCATTCTGTTAATCTCTGTTAAACTCTTTTAATCCATATCTTTCAATCTCTTTCTTTCTTTTCTCTCTTCCTCTGTCCTCCCCCTCTCCTTCTATCTTTCAGTCTCATTCTTTCTTTCTTTCACTATTATTCTTTCTTCTCTTTCTTTATCAGTGCCCTTCCCATCTCTCTTTCAGTCTCACTCTCTCTTTCTCTTTGTCAGTCTCAGCTTTCCTTTTTTCTGTTTTTCTCAATCCTGCTCTCTTTTCATCTCATTCTCTTTCTTTCCTCTCTGTCTTTCTCATTCCCACTCTTTTTCTAGCTCATTCTTCTTCTCTGTCTTTCCCAGATTCCCAGTCCCTTTCTCTCATTCTTTCTTTTCTCTCTCTTTCTCAGTGCACCCTCTTCCTCTCCTGCTCTCATTTTCTCTCTTTCTCTCTCTCTTTCTCATACAAAAGCAGGCTGATTATACTCTAAGCCTGAGCCGCAGAACAAATCACATTTCAGAGATAGAAAACAAACAGGGCTCTTGCTGGAAGAGATAGAAGAGGGAGAGAGAGAGAGAGAGAGAAAGAGGAATCCGTGTGATGGAAAAAACTAAAAGGAAAAGAGGAGGTTGAAGTTAAAGGGAAAAGGGTAAGCGGAGAGTAAGCGGATGGGGATAAGATGAGGAAAAGTGCGGACAAGCGGCGGGGCGGCCGGAAAAGAGAAGGAGCGAGATTGAGGGCACGGAGGGAGGAAAGAGAAGATGGGGGGGGGTGGGAAAAAAGGAAGGATTAGAGCAGGGGAGTGGGTGCGTAGGTGTGGAAGAAAGAGAGAATGAGATTAGAGGGGGGGAACGCAGGCAGCGAATTAGGAGGTTTCGGAAAGGAAGGGGGAAGGAAAGACCGAGATGAGAATAAAAGAGAGAGGAATGGGGACAGGAAGAGGAAGAGAGAGAGAAAATAAGAGAAAAAGAGAGAGAGAGAGTGAGCGGGGTAATGAGGAGGAGAGTTGTAAAGGATTATGTATTATTTATAGCTGCCGCATATTTTTTCATAACTGTATTTGATTGGCAGTGAGCGAGATTCCTCTGAGAAATAGGGTTTTAATTTTAGACCAGAGGCAGAGAGACGTAGAGTTAGAGAGAGAGAGAGAGAGAGAAGAAGGAGAAGAATCTGTCAGCTACTTCACCAAAGAAGAAGCCGCCCCATAGAAGTTCTTGATTATCTGGAGCTGGTAGTCTGGCGAACGCGGAGTGCCATGCACCCTACAAAAGCTCCCCGATTGTTAGAGCCTCTCGACACTCTCTCCTGCAAAACGCATTAGAACTTCAGGTGGTCTGAACAGATGCATGTGTAATCAGGAAAACGGAGAGAGAAGGAGAGCGGAAAGAGGGAGCACAGGGAGACGAAGCGAGAGAGAGGAGGATCAATTAAGACAGAGAGGTTATCAAGCACTCAGCAGCTGGAAGGATAAAACAGAGGGGAGATGAGGTTGAGGAGATAGAAAATAAAGATGTGCTGTTTATCGGCGCTCAGTGTGAGCGCTAAAATAGAACCGCATTACCATAACGGATGGAAAGTGACGTAGCATCTTGAGCACTAACAGTAGAGTCGCCTCAGACTTGAGAGAGAAGGTCTTAAAACTAGTTAGGGATGCAAATGTTGCTGCAGTCGTGCTTAATTACTGCATTCAACACTCTCCTGCAGCTCACAGCGGCATAAGGTTCAATATCCCTGCTAGAAAAACTACCACAAACCAGCATATCTCTGTGGTGGGAAGATAACCTTGTATCTCCATTTTTGTCATTTTTCAGTTTTTGACAAAATTTGAAAATGCATGTGGCCCTTTATATTGTGTGTAAATTTCATGATGAGTGGAACAAAAGAAATGACCCAAAATGACTTGGAAAAAATTCTGGTTCCATTGACTTACATTAAAAGTAAAGTAGGTTTTTTCCTTCTCCTGTAAAGTTACCATTTTGAAGGTTTTCTTCCAACAACAGTGATATGTTGTGTTTTGAATGCTAATAGCCAAGTTAAACCTGACAGGTTTTTAGTAGTGGTTCACTTTTATTGAACTATTATGGTAGTTAGTTAGTACTTGCTATACAAACTAGACTAAAGGCTAGTTAGCATATCCTGCTAGAAAACCCGGCATAGGTTGTGTTTTGGATGCTGGTATGCTGGTCAACCAGCATGGTCGTGCTGGGTGACCCGCAAAACCAGCACTAGACCAGCACAAATAACAGGGATTGCTTTAAAACAAGTCTTTTATTATAAAAAAACAGGCAAAATAATTTGAAATGGCTGGCTAGAACGTAGTTCTGAAGTGAACAAGCTAGCACGAGGGCTAATTTAGCTGAAGTTGTCAGCTAATCTATCTGAAGGTTCACAGTTACTGTTCACATGCCTGTAAAACTTAGTAAAGGTTAGCTGTTACACTAGCTAGCATACTTGCTATACAAACTACAAAATAAACACTATTAATTGTATTTAGTGCTCCAGTTCTGTCCTTTAGACTGAAAGTTTTCTGTAAAGAAAAGCTTATTATTTGAAGCCACTTTGGTTTTTAGTGCTAAAAGTGGAACCTCAGACTTTTATACTGGTCAACCAGCATCACAATTTGAGGTGACAAGCTAAATCAGCACTAGACCAGCATAAACAGCATGGATTGCTTACAATAAATGAGCCTTTTAATTGTATAAAAACCTTCAGTTTTATGCACAAGTACACTTAATGCACTTAAGTTGTATGCAGTGCTTGAAAGGAAAGGGGCATGCAGCATGTAGTAGTCTGGAAGAAAATGAGCTAGCGGCTAATTTAGTTACTTATCACATGGCTGTAAAACTGCGTAAAATGTTGCTATTACACTAGATATCTAGCATACTTGCTATACAAAATACAGACTAAACACTACACTTACTGGATTACATTTAGCGCTTCAGTTTGTCCTGTAAATGGAAGTTTTTGGGGTTTTTGTAATGAAAGGCTTGTCATTTCAAGCCACATTGGACCTAACATTTTACTAGTGGTTTACTTTCGTTTAGCTATTGTGATAGCTCACTAGTACTTACTATATGAACTAGACTAAAGGCCAGCTGGCATACCCTGCTAGAAAGCCCAGCATATGTTGTGCTTCGGATACTGGTATGCTGGTTAACCAGCATGGTCGTGGGTGACCAGCTAAACCAGTACAGACCTTCACCAGGCAAACCGGCTTATATGTAAGAATTAGATTTAATGCTAGTTTGTGCTTGTTTTTTCAGCAGGATAGATCAGGTTGGGTTACAAACAACAGAGTACAGGCCTTAAACTCCAGGTCTGTCCTTTAGCCTGGAGGTGTTCTATAACAAAAGGCTACCTAGCTAACTACCCAACAAAGTCCTACACCTTCAACTCAAACTCAATAGCAATTTGGCTACTGGCTTCTTGGTTTGTGGTAAACAATGTATGACAGTGATGCACTACACGCTACAAATGCGCAGATGTGATCAAGATACAGAAACAGATTTAACTACTACACCACAGTGATTTGCACATAAAGTACATTATCTGTGAAGCAAACAAAATCTGTGCCTAAGCTCATGCAGTCTCTCTCTCTCTCACACACTGTTGTTCTCTGTCTCTTTCATTTGCAAGCTCTTTTTTACTTCTAGCCGGCTGTAGCCTGCTCTGTGCTTGCCTGCTGAAGTGAGAGGAAGAATAAAGGAGTGTAGTTTTGGGAACAAAAAGAAAGAGAAAAAAATCTGTTGGAAAAACTCTGCGCGTACAAACACACGTCTTCCATTCATCCAGAAAAGTACGAATGTGCCTTGATTTTCAACGCAATATGCTGCCACACTGCAGCTGAAATTAAAGCTGCACTATGTAAGATTTTTTTTGTTAAAACTAAAAGAAGTAGCGTTACTGACTTAAAGAAAAAAAAAACATGCTAAAATATGGCTGTGAGTCACCCTATAAAACCTGAAATAGTCATTTAAAAGTCAGAGCTGTACATCTTTACATATTTAGATGCCCAAACTCAGAAGGAAAGTTTGGCTCAAATGCAAAATCAACAATATTCTGATGAAAATATGATGACAGTAGTGGATAATTCACTCACGTCCTCAGTAGACACATCCTTCACCAAGTTTTGACTGAGTTCTCATTGAACACTTTTTTCAACTTGATTGCAGTAGTCAGATTTATCCCCAAAGCACAACCATATAATACAGTCTAAGGCTGTGCTCACATTACCAGGTTGCCATGAGCCAGATTCCCTAATGTCACTCAGATCTGGTGTTTTCAGGGCTGTGTGGACATGCAAATCTGATCTTCTCAAATCCAACCTTAGCCACTCTCATATGTGGTCCTAGATTGGATACGTATCTGATTTGTGGCCATGCGACCTTAATGTGATGCTCAGATCAGAATTCATGTGTTCTTTTCTTGCACGTGTGCCATCATTCAGTTACTCTGGCAGCAGCGCCAAACAGAAGTTAAAACCTGTAAACAGTCGAAAAGCAACACATCTCACCTATGCACCTTTGTCTCGCTCTAATAATAAACAGAGCTGTTGTACGTGGTTCTATATAGAACCTTTTGGAAAATATATAGCGCCAAAAAGGGCTTTTTCTATTGTTTCAAGCTTGGCATAACAATAGATTAACCTTTTTTGGTGCTACATAGAACCATTTCAAAAAAGTTCTTTTTAGAGCCATATTGTTGCCTTCCAAAGAAAAACATTTTATTACTATTATTTTTACTTTTCTTCATCATTTGAACATGGCAGCTGTCCTTTTACATTATGTGAACATTTCATGATGAGTGGACCAACATACAATAACTTACATTGAAAAGTAAGAGTGTTTTTACTCTCTCTTGTAAACATACTCTTTTGGAGATACTTTTCTTTAGGATCAGCACTTTCTCCATCACCACATCACCATGAAAAGTTCCATTCAAGCATTAAACGGTTCTATATAAAACTCAGGGTAAAACTCTTTGTTCAAAAAGTGTAGAAGTTATTCATTTTTCAGGAGATGTTTCTGAGGAGATTAGATATACGGTCATCTACTTGCGTCAAGAAAAAAAGGAAAGTAAAAGGAACAGAGGTGAAAAAAAATAAGAGTTTCCAAAACTGGAGCTCAGAGATGTAGAGAAAATTGGATTCCTAACAACCACCTGGAAGACCTGGTAGACACCAACACTGTTCCCATCAGATAAACAGCAAAGCCTTCATCTTTCAGAGGGAGGAGAAAATCAAGCTGTTTCAGATCTGAAAGCACTGTGAGAATGGACTGACCACCCCAGAGTCCAGACATCAGTATCCCTGAGTGTGTTCAGGATTGCTTGATCATGAGAAGCAGAAAATATAACCAACATTTTGCATATTGGAAGCTGTTGAGGCTTCTGTAATTTTCTGTTCAATATGCTTTCTTCTTTTTTCTTAACACTGAATGAATAATTTGCATTTTATGGCTGTTTTGACAGGAGATTAAATAAAGAGGGGTGGTCTCTGGCTTTTGCACAGTATTGTACTTAAAACGTGGGCAGACTGTGTCTGATTCATGTCTAAAACGGAACACAAAAGGCTCAGTACATCAGGCTCTCAGCGAGTTCCCCCCCTTCACTCATGCACTGGATTTGCCTCGGTAGTGATTGTGTGTGTGTGTGTGTGTGTGTGTGTGTGTGTGTGTGTGTGTGTGTGTGTGTGTGTGTGTGTGTGTGTGTGTGTGTGTGTGTGTGTGTGTGTCTGCGCTGTGTGGGCTTCCTGTAGCTTGGAGGCTGTAACTCAGCTAGCTAATCCTGAGCTGGGTAGTGCTGCTATGGATTTAGTGCAACCCAAATGCCAGCTCTGTACCTGGCCCCCTCCCAAGCTCTGTAAATCCAGCTCGCCTACATCTCCCATAACTCACCGCTGCATCCTAGAGACCGTTACACCGTTACCAGTCCTGCTATACAGCCTTGTTTATTCTACCCATATGCCTTTATTTATTTATTTGTTCATTTGGAAATGATAGCCCCTTCTCTCTTGAACCAGAGCCCAGTAAATTAGGGCTGGTTTTCGGCCGACGAGGGGACATTAACATATTTTTTGAGAGCGTGTTTTTTTTTTTTTTCTTCATTTGACTGTTAATGCGCTGCCCCCGCCTGGTCAAGATAATGAGTGCAACTGAGAATTATATATTTTTGGTATTTTATTTATCTTCTTTTCATAGCTTCGACATGGCCCCACATCGATTCCTTCACCTTCCCATTCAATCTCATTCTGAGGATGTTGAGTGGGCCTATTTTATACGGCCTGATTTTAATGGGGTCAAGATTAATCCATCTCCCTCAAGGTCTGTCTTTCCGATTGCCCCGCTGACAACGAGAGGAGGATAAATACAACCTCAAGTATAAGTCTTGTTATTTCAGTGAAGTAATGACTTGAGCAGGAGAAAAAGTAACCTGGCAAAAAAAAAAATGAAATAAAAAGGAGAAGAAAAGTATCAGGTGAAACACTTCTCAAGTATTGAGTTCCCTGTAAAACTGCAGTGGAAGTTCTTTTTGATCATCTATCAGCACAGAGAACGAGATGTGTTAGGTTCTAGTCTGCTATTTCTGGTCTACAATAGGATAGGATAGGATAAAGAATAGAATAGGATAAAGAGTCGTTGATCAGCCAAGACATGTTTGGTGCCCAAATTTACCTTTGGCCTAGAGTCAGTAGTCAAATCTTTTTAGTAAATACGGACTCAGACTTGCTCAAACCACATCCAGGGTTTTATAAAGATTGCACAGACTTGTCAATGTGTGCCGGCTGTTTGATTTTTTTGCCAGCTGATACAGAAAGAAGCCAGATAAGTGTTCATACATTCAACATTTTCTGTCTCACTGAAACATGGGTGAGACCAGATGAATATTCAGCTTTAAATGAAGCCACCCCTTTAGGCTATAATTATGCACATAGGCCAAGATTATCAGGAGGTGGAGTCTGTGTGATCTACCAAAATACTCCAGATATTAGTCAGAAACAATGTGACACTTTTACTTCCTTTGAGGTCCTTTCCATTCATGTTACAAACCCGGTCACAAAAAAGAATGCATTTTCATTATTTAACATTTACAGGCCACCAAGGCCCTACTCTGAATTTTTAAAAGAATTTAGTGATTTTGCTGCAAACCTGGCTGTGTGCAACAATAAACTAATAATTGTAGGAGATTTTAATATTCACTTTGAGAAGGTAGACAACCCACTAAAAAAGGCATTTACTTCAATTCTAGACTCTGTTGGTTTTACCCAAAATGTAACAGGGCCTACACTTACTGTCGTCACACGTTAGATTTAGTTTTGACACTAGGACTTAACATAGAGAGGCTTAATGTCCTACCACAAACCTCAGCAATCTCCGACCATTACCTAATTTCATATGAGCTACGACTTAACCATAATATATGTACGTCCCCTTGCTATTCTACAAAGCGCTCAATAAAACCTTTTACTGCCCAACAATTTATAGAAAATCTGCCAGAACTATCAACGCCAGTCTTCACTCCATCAGACCCAATGGAACTAGATTTACTAACCGATTATTTAGAAAATACCTTCCGATCCACTTTAGAAAATGTGGCGCCACTTAAAATAAAAAGAATAAGGCAGAAAAAGCTCTCCCCATAGTACAATGATACAACCCGTACCTTAAAACAAACAGTTCGGAAACTAGAGCGTAAATGGTGACAAACCAAGTTGGAAGTGTTCCACACTGCCTGGAAGGACGGCCTTATAGAGTATAGAAATGCTCTCACTGAAGCTCGCTCAGCATATCTGGCCTCGCTGATCGAGAACAATAAATATCATCCTAGAGTTCTGTTTTATTGTGATTTCCCGAATCACAAAAAATCAGGCAGGTACTGAACCAGAAATCCCAGCAACTCTCACCAATGAAGTTTTTATGGACTTCTTTAATAATAAAATTGAAAATATTAGACAACAACTTCACCCCACAGTATTAAATCCAACTTGGCTGTCATCTGACTTGGCTGATGTAGAACAAAACACTGTTGTAGAAAAAAGGCTGGAAACTTTTTACCCACTCCCACAGCTAGAGCTAGAGAAAATTATCTCCTCTGCAAATTGCACAACCTGCATACTCAATACAATTCTCTCAAAATTACTCAAAGAAGTACTGCCAGTCATAGCCTGGGCTATGTTCCCAAAGCTTTTAAACTAGCAGTTATCAAACCTCTGATCAAGAAACCAAATCTTGATGTTAGCATATTGCCTAATTACAGGCCTATTTCTAACATACCATTTATATCTAAGATCTTAGAAAAAGCTGCGGCCCAACAACTTCATATCTACATAAGAACCATATATAGAAAAAATTCCAATTAGGATTCAGGCCACATCACAGCACTGAGACAGCTCTAGTTAAGATAACTAATGATCTTCTTCTTGCCTCTGATCAAGGCTACGTATCCCTGTTAGTGCTACTTGACCTCAGCACAGCTTTCGATACAATAGACCACAATATTCTCCTAGAAAGGTTAGAAAACATGGTTGGAATCACAGGGACAGCCCTATCATGGTTCCAGTCTTACCTAACAGAACGTTATCAGTTTGTCAGTGTATTTATCTTCCAATTATTCAAAAGTAAGATTTGGAGTTCCGCAAGGCT
This sequence comes from Pygocentrus nattereri, assembly GCF_015220715.1. Lineage (NCBI taxonomy): Eukaryota > Metazoa > Chordata > Actinopteri > Characiformes > Serrasalmidae > Pygocentrus > Pygocentrus nattereri. The sequence goes on along the minus strand of NC_051213.1, from coordinate 43,464,455 downwards.
CTATTTTAGGACCTTTATTATTTACTCTATACATATTACCGTTATAAGTAAGCATGACATTAACTTTCATTGTTATGCAGACGATACGCAACTGTACATATCAGCCAAGCCTTATGACAAATACAGATTAAAGAAAATGGAGGACTGTGTAAAAGATGTGAAATGCTGGATGTTACGGAACCTCCTCCTACTAAACAGTAACAAAACAGAGGTTCTCCTTCTGGGTCCAAAATTGGCAAGAAATAAACTACCAGATTTCATTTTAAATCTCGCTGACTTTCCAGTTACACCTGGCTCAGCAGCAAAAAATCTTGGCGTCATAATTGATTCAGATTTATCATTCGATCAACACATAGGCAGCATCACTAGAACAGCTTTTCTACATCTTCGCAACATTGCCAAGATAAGAAATGCCCTATCCCTGCATGATGCAGAAACACTAGTACATGCCTTTATTACTTCTAGGCTAGACTACTGTAATGCACTACTGTCAGGATGTATGAGCAGGAATCGCTAGCTTGCTAACCATCTTTAAAAGGTTTTAAAAATGCAACTTAAAAAATAAGTCATAAAATCATTAACTACAGAAAAGAAACAGCCAAAATGTTGTCGACAAAATTAGATTTGACACATATTTCAAGCAAGGACACACACCGCATAAAATAACAAAACAAAGCTAACCTGGTACACTGCCTGCCAGCTGGGTAGTTAGCTAGAGTAAAACATGAGGGAATACATTCTCAGTCTGTCAGTCAGTGAGCGAACATGCCTCCGTTAGGCTGATCTGCTAGACAGGTTGGGGAAAACGTGTAGTATTCAGTGGTAGTATGTACATTATATGGCCAAAAGTGTGTGGACACTGAAACACTGAAAGTAGAATGGGTCGTACCCAAGAGCTTAGGATAGTCATAGGATGCCACCGTTGCCATAAGCCATAAGTTTGCCATGGGCCCTTAAGCATGTAAAAAAAAGCATGTGGCATGTAAAAATCACCTATCCTTTGTTGCATCACTCACTACAGAGTGCTTCTGGAAGCGACAGCAGTGCTAATAGTAGTACCTGACTTCAAAACGCTCTTTTAAGAGTGGACGACGTTGTAGCTACAAAAGGGAGTGGCAACTCATATTAATGACCATAGTTCAGGAATGGAATGAGATGACCCAACAAACCACGTGCTTGGGTCATGTGTCCACATACTTTTGGCCACATAGTGTATCTCATATAGGTTCCCGGGTGGCGAATCGTTTATTGTTGAGCCTAACATTCAGAGCCTAAATTGAAATACAAAAAAATTTGTCAGTAGTAAAAGTACAGTTCTCACCAACTGTTCCTGCCTAAAGTTTTCTGACGAGACCAAACTGGTAAATCTCACAGCTGTGAAAACTCAAAAGCCATCAGTCTTCTGATGTGTGGCAAAGACTTTTAGCATCTTTCTCCATCCCCCCCTCTCTCTCTGTCTCTTTTCCATCATGAGCTGGCACTTAGTTTCGGAGGATTGGCATCGTGATGCGCTCCCCCTCTTCCTTTTCAAGTCGTTTGTTTTGCTCCTTCATTTCAGCCATTTCCATGAAGAGGAGGCAGCTGGACGCCATTCAGCGGACTCTCAATTAGCTGTGTTTTGTTTCACTCCTCCGTCGAGCGCATTTAGCCACTTTTTTGCCACCAATTTCGCGACGTTTGTTCAAGCTCCGCCGGGTGTTTTTGAAGTCTTTCATTGCTATCCCTGCGTTTCCCAGGCCTTCGCTTGATGTATAGCGCCGCTAGAACAATTAAGGCCCATTAAAACAATGGCGGCTGAGTGTGTAGGCGCCAAAGTGCTGACTAATAACAGTCATTAGAATAATAATTGGAATAGTGACGGCATTGCCGATCGCTCAGATATGAATCACAATATTGATGCGAGGAACAGAAGTAATAATGGTTGAATTACAATAGTGGCTGTTAAAGAAAAGAATTGAGGATATATTCTGTCACAGTACCTCTTTTCATCCCCCCCATTTTTCTTCACTCTTTTTTTTTATGTCGGCTCAATACCTCGCCTGTCAATGTTTTATTAACCCGCGCACCCTTCTCTGCTGAATGGAGCACAGACGCTCTAAACCTGATTAAGTCGGACTAAATTAAATTTAAATGAAGTCAGATGAGAAGGCCAATAAATGGTGCCGCTTTCACCCAGCCAAATATCTCCTTGCTATAGGTGATATTCCTCACTTCCCCTCATTTTCCTTTATTCCTCTCCTGTCATTTTGCTCTGTCATTCTACAAGGAGACATTCATTGAAGGCAGCATAAACTTTAACTCAGCATTACATGTCAAGGTATTAGCTCTCCATCGCCATCTCTGGGAGTGCATTACAAAATCCCCAGAAATGAATTAGTGGAATATTCCAAATAAATCTTTATCTGACACACTTGTATTGTACAGTCATTTACCACAGATGATCATTTAAATTCATTATCTTGTACTTAGAAATGATCTGAAATCCCACTGGCTTTAAATTCACTTTTAATAGGAGCCAATCGGTGGTTTTCAGGGTGTCCACCATTTGCCTTTATTCTTTTCAGGAGACTTGCTTTCAGATGTTTCAGAAAAAGTCTGAAAATTTTCCACACCTCTAAATGTAAGTCTTTGATTTGCAAATGTCTACATGCTAGGCAAAAAAGCCTCTATATAGTACTGAAAAAGGGATCTTTCATTTGTAACAATAGTGGAACCCCTTTTGATAATATATAGAAACATTTTCAAAAGGGTTATTTAAAGCACGATATTCAACTGGTTTTCTGTCACAGAGAAGAACTATTTGACCAGGCGAGGAATCATTAATGCATTCAAATTATTTATTGAGTATTCAAGGTTCCAAATAGAACCATTGCCTTTACTTAAACCAACTTTATATAACCATTTTTCTTTTCTTTTTTTTGGATTTTTACCCAGTTTTCTTATATCCAGTTTCACCCACTAGTTAAAATTCCCACAATCTCACAATACCACCAGCAGTAGGAGGGTGAAGGCCAGCATAGGCTTCCTCCGAGTCCTGTGAAGCACCACCGCATCTTTTCAGACTGCTGCTCATGCAAAGTTATTGGACAGCAGAACACGCTTGGAGGAAAGTGCCAGTGCCAGCTAACAGATGCCTAGCACTGACTAGCATCGGGCTGAGTGGTGGGGAAGAGAGGGCCAATCTATCCATCAAGAGATCGTGCACAATTGTGCTCTTTTGGACTCCCAGCCATAGATTGCTGTAGCTTCACCAAGGATCAAACAATCCCTGATGATAGTGCCAGTGCTTAGACAGTTGCACCACTGGGGAGCCCTTATAGAAAAAGGCTTCAGACAGTTATACATCCTTTTAGCCCCATAGCGCTGCGGTATCTTCACACAGTGGAAGGATGTACAGAAACATATCTGAAGCAAAAGTGCAGCTTGATTTTCCTCTCTAAGATGAAAGCTTTGAAGGAACAATATGTAAGATGACGCAGGGGGCAAACATATCACCAGAAAATTGTGGTGTAATGCACCACACCCCTATTGTAATGCACAGTGCCTCCTCCTTACCAGTCTCGAAGAAATGTTGCATCCCAGCTGTCTCCAATGGTGGAAAGCAACACCAGTCTTAACTGTTGCTTGGTTCTATTTATGTCACTTCTTTTCTTTGCTTCAGTCATCATTGTGTTTACAGTTTCATTCATTTGTTACCTGTCCTTAAATTGTATAATCTGGATTGGTACCTTCAACAAGATTGAAAAGAGGTTAGAATACACCTTTGGGGCAGTGCTACTTCTTCACTATCGCTTCCTGAGGTATAGGGCAGTATTACGAGAAAGGCCAGGGCTAACCGATTAGCGTGCTAACTTAAATAGATCTCTCTGCAATGCGATACATAGATTTCTTTGACATAACATCAAAACGTATTTCTTCACATTTCGTTGGTAATTGTAGTTAATTTTAAAATGTTTTAAACTAAAATCTCACAAATTGCACCTTTGAGTACTGTTTATTTGATGGTGGCCATTTTGATGTTCTACAAGGCCTTGCGGGTGGTTGTTAGGAATTCCATTTCATCTGAATGTTTTGCTTGTTTTTGAACTCCTATTTCCTTATTGCTGTTGTTGGGTGAAAACCTTATATCTCCAAAATAACTTTACAGTAAAAGGAAAAAACCTACTTTAGCTTTAATGTAAGTCAGTGGAACCAGAATTTTTTCAAGTAATTTTGGGCTTCTTTGGGTTTATTTAGGTTTCTTTTTTTGTCCATTCATCATGAAATGTATACACAATGTAAAGGGCAACAGGCACTTTCAAATTATTTTTTCAAATTTAAAAATTGAAAAGAAACAAAAATGGAGATACAAGGTTTTCATTCGACAGCAGCATTATGCAAATCAAATCAAATTTATTTGTATAGCGCTTTTTACAATGGATGTTGTCACAAAGCAGCTTCACAGAATTAACTGAATACGTGTTTAGCTAGATATATTTCAGTAACTAACTAATGTTAGCTAGCAGATGGTTCACCACACAAAGTAACACAAGGAAAGGACTTCTAATAATAAGGATAAGTTATATTTTTTCAGCACTAATTCAGCATCATAGCTATGCTGGCTATGTCAACCGGCCCTAATTCAGTGTCTTAGCATTAACACTTCAAATCAAATCAAATGTATCTGTATAACGCTTTTTACAACAGATGTTGTCACAAAGCAGCTTCACAAAATTCCAGAAAAGACAGAGTTTTAACAAGAATGTAAACCCCCCCCCCCATGAGCAAGCCAGGGGCGACAGTGGCAAGGAAAAACTCCCTCAGAACTGAGGAAGAAACCTTGGGGGTGTCACGATTGGCCCCTCCCAGTCCTGTCCATGTGTTCGTGTTTTGGTTTAGTCCATGTGCGTTTGTTTTGGTAGTCCTGCCCCTCGTTTTGTAACTCCGCCCCTGATTGTTTTCACCTGTCCCTTGTTTTCCCTGTATACTTAAGCCCTGTGTTTGCCGGTCTTTGTTTGATGTCTTGGTCTCCCTTTGTTGTGTTGATTCTGGTTCTTGTCATGTCTGTCCCCCGATCTGTCCGTGTAGGCTATATGAACCTGGACTGTTTTGACCACGACCCTGGATTTGCCCCTAATAAATCTCGCTTATCTCAGCACATGCGCCGCCTCCTCACTCCCCGTTACAGGGAGGAACAAGGCTCACCAGGGGGGACCCATCCTCCTCTGCTCAAACTACCTACAAGTGATTATACTAGTAATATTAATAGCAGTAGTATCTGTAGTAGTAATAGCTAGGAGTCTATGAAAACATCGGCATAGGGTGGGCAGCTACTCCAAGGTAGGTGAAGTGGGTAGCAGGAGGGCATGACAGCCAGTCATCCTTCAGTGTCTGGCCGGACATGTGGGTGGTTGTATACTCTGAAAAAAGGCAGGGAGAGGGAATTAGTTTTATTCTGTCTGTTTGTACGTAAAACAGGGAATGTGAACATTTCCAGAGTGTGGCTAATGACTCCGGCAGATCTGACTATGACAGCTTAACTAAAAGGAGAGAACCAGAAGGACACACAGACACAAGAGCACTCTGAAACAGTTTGGCATCCCTCCGCTCCACCGTCCACAAACCTGAGTGACCGAGTGTGAACAGCGGGACACCAGCACCAGCGTCTCAGTTTACTATAATTCCCTGTGTCCATGGACCCCTGGATCTACTGCCTTTATCTAAGGGGGAACATTACCTACCAAAAGCTAAACCGAACAAGTGAGTTTTCAGCCTAGTTTTAAAGTTTGTCCCAAACACTTTCTGGAAGATCATTCCAGGGTTTGGGGGCTTTATAAGAAAAAGCTCTTCCCCCAACTGCAGCCTTATGAATTCTAGGAACTATTAATAAGTCAACACGCTGTGATCTGAGTAGTCCTGATGGCTCGTAATAGGAAATAAGGTCTTGCAGGTACTCAGGAGCGAGCCCATGTAGGGCTTTATATGTCAATAAAAGAATTTTATAATCAATACAGAATTTAACAGGCAGCCAATGAAGTGATGATAGCACTGGACTGATATGATCAAATTTTCTAGTTTTAGTGACACCCTGGCTGCAGCATTTTGGACTAGTTGAAGTTTGCTTAGACTCCTGCTCATACATCCTGACAGTAGTGCATTACAGTAGTCTAGCCTAGAAGTAATAAAGGCATGTACTAGTGTTTCTGCATCATGCAGGGATATGGCATTTCTTACCTTGGCAATGTTGCGAAGATGTAAAAAAGCTGTTCTAGTGATGCTGCCTATGTGTTGATTGAATGATAAATCTGAATCAATTATGACGCCAAGATTATTTGCTGCTGAGCCAGGTGTAACTGGAAAGTCAGCGAGATTTAAAATTAAATCTGGTAGTTTATTTATTATGCAAGTGTGTTATCTTACATTTAATCTCCTTAGAAATATGTTCTGAAAAATGGATAACTACGTCTCTGGGATGCAGCACTTGAAGGTCATTGTAAAGAAAAATAGTCTCCAAAGGAAACATGTTTTTTCAGGTTTACCCAATATTTCAGCATCATCATCATTACATATAATAACTCAGAAGATGTGTAGGTTCACTAGTTGTATTGAACAATAAATAAAAATGGCTGTTTGGGTGTTGATGACCCCTGGTTCCTCTCACATGGTGACCCCTCATTCCTATCACCACTACAAAAATGAGTCAGTACATTTCTTTATAGTCAACCATTCATACTTCACACTCCAAAAAAAACAAGGGGCAACATATCACTAGAAAGTTGTGGTGTCCACCCCTATTGTAATACACTTTCCCTCCCCATTACTAGTCTAGAAGAACTGTTGCAAGTTCAGCATCGAACTTCATCGCTTTACTCGCTAAGAGCTTTCTCCATTGGTGGAAAGCAACACCAATGTTAACTCTTGATGGGACTCAACCAAAAGCTTGTTTAACTTTTTAAGACAGTGGTTTAAAAGACATCTTCTCTGCTCTTCACCACTGGTCATCACTGACACATTCAAGCAGCACGACCGATCTCTTCAGGTTGCCATATTGGGCAAAAGTAAAATTAGAATTTTTCTATGAAATTTGTTTATGTTATGCATATAAAAAGCATTATGAATAAATAAGAAGAATAGTTGCCACCCCAGTTAAATGCATTTCTCTGTAGTAAAAACCTGTTGACTCAAGCACTGCTTATAATAGAAGCCACTGGGTCTTGTCTATGTTAAATGCATGATACAGATGCAGCAGAGCACCCACAGTGCAGACTTTACACTAACTCTTACAGTGTTCATGAGCTGTACTTACCTCAGGATTGCAGGTGCTCGTTCAGTACTGTGGATATTGCTGCTTGTGCAACATTGGAGATATCTAGAGACTACAATCGAAGAAAACACCAACTGGTGTGGAAGATAACAGGTGCGCCACAATATGCTCATCCTGCCAGGGGTATTTGACTGTGTGTGTGCCCTGTTCAAGTTGTCCCAACTATGTGCTGCTTCACAGTAGTTAACTGATTAATTGGCCCTTACGACTCCAGACATGAGCTAATTAGCTCGGGCATTTGGGTGGGAGCTACAGCAGACATAGCAAGAGTTTGAGGCCTAGAATACCTTACTTAGACCTTTTTATTTAGACCTTATTATATAGATTGCAGTTCAGCCGGCGAGGGTATTTCGCAGTGCTCCCCTCACCTTTTGGCTCACTGTTTAAAGGGCAACATCGGATGCAAATGAATATCTTACAGGTCAAATAAATTATCTTTATTTTCATTTTTCAAACTTGCTTGTTATGATGTGAAATTGTGCATTGTGGAGAAACCAACTTATCTCTTTACAGTGGTGGTGAATTGAACCAGGAGTCCCAGTGTCTACAGTGCATATAAAGACAGTTTATATACTATTCAAAATGACCAGTGATGCTAAAGTGAGTTTTGAGTTTTATATGTGACAATGATGGTAAAATAGTGGTCAATCTGGGAAATGCAGCTTCTTCTTTTTCAATTATCCTTACAATGAATGGATTGAAAAGTTTGTTTAATAGACTAAAACCTCCTCAAATGTATTGTATAACAAGTTCTCAGGAATCAGGAAATTCCTGTGAGGTAACTTTTAGAAGAACTTAGAAGTCTAGTTCCTATCACCTCCACTGCAAGCAATTCAGACTTGATAAGTTTATCTAGAACAGAGCTGTTCACTACTCTGAACAACTTTGTTTACATCTTAACGAGTTAGTTGTGCAAAATGACTCTTTTTTTTTCCTTTTATCTGTTTTATTGTGAATGGGTTTTTAATTGTTAGGCTAATTACCTTGCTAAGCATAGAGTAGCATTGTGTTTTTAATTTTTGTTTTTGCATATTTAAAAGCTCTGATTATATTTTGTGTCAAAATTTCATGACGAATGGACCAACAGAAATGGTTGAAAATTACTTGGGAAAATGTGAGTTTACATTAGTTACAATGTTAATAGTGTTTTTCCTTCTCCTGTAAAGTTGTCATTTTGAGTATACAAGTTTTGGTCTGACAGTGATGATATATTTTACTTTGTAGCAGTTTCAATATAAGCACTGGTATACAGCTGCCATCAACTCGATTAGGCTGCCCCATGTATTCATGGTACTATCTAGAATTCTCTGAAGAGTGACACTTTTTTTCACACTAAATTGAGAAATCAAATTGTTATTGGTTGATTCCTTTGTCACTTTATAATTATGCTGAAGGTTCAATCTTGCAGGTCATGAAGTCAAATTCAGTAGGAAAGCTTGCTAAGCAATAGCCACCTAGATATCGATTCTTGATTATCCAGTTTTCCACCAGGTGTTTCAAGAATGTAGACCTTTTATTTCCATCCAAAACTTAACAAACTTAACAAGAGTAGTACTGTAATACATGGGGACTTTAAATACAACCATGATTCTATTGAATAAAAATAGAAATAGACATCATTAGACTTTCAAAGAAGGCCCTGCGGGTTCCTCTCTGGCTACTTTAGACTTTATCCCCTAGCTCCGCAAGTCAAGTGCCTCTCGCTTGCAATCCCACAAAACTCTCACTTTTTTTTGCTACTCCCCATGGAAAACGGGCCAAACTCAGTTTCAGTTTCCCACCATATCCATCACACAGCATGTAGCTTACACCACAGACATATAAAGAAGGTGTCAGTCTTGTTCAGCCCCCAGGTTAGGATACAGGATCATGCTAGCAGGCCTCATCAGAACGAACAGTGACAAATTTAGCCCCATGATCCACGCTGGTGACGCTGCTGCGATGAATCACCCTTCCTGGGGAGACCTCTGTCAGGGCTGCAGATAATTGCATTTCACCGGAGACAGACGTCCAGGGCCTTCACGTCTGAGGCGAGGCTAATGATGCGCCGTGTGCTCGCAGCAGCCTGCCTCCACTGATCGCTGCCCAAATAAACATCAGCGGTCCAGCTTTGGTGTGCTGCAAAGCCTGGAAGGCCCAGGATGTGAAGTGGCCAAATGCAGCATCCAACGGCATGCGCCAGCAACCACATTAGAGATGCGTGTCAGCCACCAGTTAGCCGAAGTGTGACGTTAGCAACCGTGGTCTGGCTATGCGCACACCTTATGATAAGCAGAGTGGTTGGAAGTGACTGCTGGGTGCAGTTAATTCCCACTGAGATGCAGCTCTCATTACCGCAGTGGCTCATGAGAGGCATGTCAGTCAGAGCTGGGTGGACAGGAGGAGACTGTCAGCTAGCGCTAATGGATAAGAATAATGATCATGGCAGTGATCTAACCACCATGTAATTAAAGGCTTTCTCCCTCTCTCTCTTTCAGCGTGGGGACAGGCGGTGCAGGCGGAGAACGTGACTGTTTTGGAGGGTGGGACGGCACAGATCTCCTGTCGCCTCCAGAACTATGACGGCTCCATAGTGGTCATCCAGAACCCGCGCAGGCAAACGCTTTTCTTCAATGGGACACGAGGTGAGCAGCAGAAAGCCACTCACCATAACCCTTTTACAGAACATCACACAGTGGTCATGAGAGATGCTGCCCAGAACTCATTTACCTAAGCATCTCTTTGTTCCACGCCATGGATTCAGTCCAGAACATCTTGTGAGCCTTAGCTGTTGCTAACAATAGTTCAGGCAAAAACTCATTACACTGCTTCCTATTAGTGATAATCATAGTTGCTCAGCTAAAGCATGTTTGGTACCCTCAGTTTGCTTATTTAGTTTTGCAGTGGAGTTAAACGGCTAATGTTGCTAACAACTAACCTTTAGTATTGCGCAAACTACATGTCGAGATCGCATGCTTGCCTCAAACTACGTAGTTGTTAATTAATTTCAAAACTTGCTTATGTGGTTACAACTATATGTTGTTTTTCACTCCCTCCTTCTTTGAGAACATTTTTAAGGCCCGATTATCTACCGTTTTTCACCAAACTCAGCAGTTGTCTGAAAATTTAGTCCTGTCCACGCACAAATCTTTGTGATTTTGGTATTTTCCAGGCAGATGTCACACCGTGTCAGAAAAAGTACTTTTCAGCCACTATATTTCATCTTCTAGTGCACAAATCCATATTAACCATTTTCCGTATGGCAAATCGGTTGATGCCTTGGAAGCCTTTCAAGCATTAACCTGATCTTGGTGTAGAACTTCTTTAGTTTCTCTACACTGGCAAAACATTAGAAGGAGGAGAACCATGTCATGTGGGTAGATTTTGCAGCCCAAAACTCAAACCCCCTGTACTTTTTATCGCCGTCCAGATGGATGAATTTTATCATTTTACTTTTTTTTTTTCTCGCAGACATCCCCCTGATAAACTTTCATCATTATTATTAAGCCTCAATAAGGCTTACAACATAGTTATCTATAAAATTGAGCCACATCGCTAAAAACAGTAGCCACAGCCTCAAGCCTGAATTTTGTACTTTGGAGATAGCAGTGTGTCCCACAATGCCAGAAACCACTGAAACCAGTATATTTAACATCAGTTAACAACTCGACAAGGTTTGAGGCAAGTGAGTGATTTAGGCATTCAGTTTTCGCTGTGCTATCCGATGGCTAAGCTTCCATTATTAGCTACATTAGCCTGGTAGCTCCAGTACCTAACTAAAGAAGGAAACTTCAGACACCAATCGTGTCTTAACTTATCGGCCATGTTTGGGGTAAAGGGAAATTTGGGCAAAAGATTGCTTATAATGCCTTCGGTCCTGGCGCTAATCAGCCTACTGAGTGAGCTGGGTATTAGCAAGGCTAGCTATTAGCAAAGCAACAGTCTGAATCTGTGGAGGGAAATGAAATGTAACCTTGCAAGATTGTTGTTGATGGTGGATTTTTAAACCAGTATGACTTTTGATAGTTCTGCTGTGTAGAGGTTATAATATTACCATCCATCCTAAATAACACAGAAAATGATGTGTTATCAGAAATAACACAGACCAGCATGGTCACCAGCTAAACCAGCATATCGCTGCCACATATCTTCATTTTTGTCATTTTTCAGGTTTTGACATAATTTGAAAACGCCTCTTGCCCTTTACATTGTGTGTAAATTTCATGATGAAGAAACCAAAAGAAACGGCCCAAAATGACTTGGGAAAATCTCTGGTTCTATTGAATTAAATTAAAAGTAAAGTAGGTTTTTTCCTTTTCCTGTAAAGTTAGAATTTTGGAGATGCAAGGTTTGTTCTAACAACAGTGATATGCTGTGGTTTGCTTGTTGGTATGCGGGCCAATCAGATCCACTATGTGTATACAACACATGTAGGCAGCAGTGTTTTACTGAAAATTAGGGTACAAAAAATGGAACTCTGATTCCCCTGTACTGCAGTAACAGCCTCTACTCTTCTGGGAAGGTTTTTACACTATATATTGAAAGATTGCTGTGAGCACTTGATTGTGTTCTGCCACAAGTGCATAAGTGAGGTCAGGTATTCATGTTGGGTGGTCAGTTCTGGATCACTCCAGCACATCCCAAAGGCACTGGATGGAGCTTCATCACTCCAGAGAACGCAGTTCCACTGCTCCACAGCCCAGTACTGAGAGGTTTATACCCCTCTAGCCAATGCTTAACATTGAGCATGATGGTTTTAGGCTTATCTCCAGTCTATTGCCAATGCTTTTCCATATTGTACCTATATATATGCGCTACACACACATATATTTTCATATGTCTCTACCAATTTACAATTTTAATGCAGTGTTGCATTTAGAGTTGGAGCGTAGACGTCTGTACAGTTTCTCCTTCTGACAGTGAGCTTTTATCATCATTTAAATGCATTTAAATTGTCACCATTTGTCTTTTTGCATTACTTTAAACTGATTACTGTGGATTTATTTTTAAAGACCCTTTTAGAAATAAATGCCTCACAGCTTTTTTCCTCCTTGCTGTCACTATCATTCATTTTGCCAGTGACTCTCATCAAATTAGAAGAAATGAGCTACATTGTGGGATCCCAATCTCTTCTCTTAAGGTTCTGTAAGAATCAGCATTCAAGATTCATTAAACATTTTAACAGTAGTCATTAACATTTTATCAGTATTATAGGTTGTGGGATTCAAATAAACTCAATGTAATAAAATCCTAACATAGAATACCACATTGTATCGTACAGATTAAAGGTAAAAACAACCTTACGTTTAAGGTGTTTGGCCACCATAAGCCATCAGAAGAGCTTCAACGCACCTTAGCATATACTCTACAAATCTCTAGAATTGTACTGGAGGTATGGAACCAATGGTGGATCTAGAGATTGACTTGTCCCTCCGGAAGCAAACCTACCCTCATCTTATAAGCAACAACACCCGCCCCACAGTGAGGTGGAAGTCAGTGATGTGGCAGAAATTTGGGCATCACCGTTGGCCAGTCAGATATTGAGCAAGGCACTGGCCACTCCAAGCATCCACTAAAAGACTCTCATGGATGGAACAGCATTCTCCCAAAAGATATTCCTTCGGTTGGTGTTATGATGATGGAAGCATGCAGAGTGCCATATAATTCGTCCGACCAAAAGCTCCCATAGATGTTCAGTTGAGTTGAGATCTAGTGACTGTGAAGGCCATAGCATATGAGTTATCTCCATGTGCTCTGTGGGTAGGGTAGTGGTCACCCTGGAAAAGACCACTTCCAACAAAAATGTACCCCACAGCTTAAAAGAGCCACCAGCACATTTACTCTCCTACTTGTAGCTGTGGATGGACTGCTTTTATTGATAGTCTGATAGTCACCTGAGGAACAGCTATGCATCAGATTTCCTCGCACTAATACTTTGAATGTGCACCAACCATATTTACTGATACATTATATGGACAAAAGTATTGGGACAAACCTCTTAATCATTGAATTCAGGTGTTCAGTTCCATTGCCACAGGTGTATAAAATCAAGCACCTAGCCATGCAATTGGCCTTTACAAATACTTGAGAAAGAATGGATTGTTCTAAAGAATTTGAGTGTGGTACTATAATGGGATTCCACCAAGTCAGTTCGCAAAATTTCTTCCTTCCTAGATATTCTATAATCAACTGTGAGTGGAAATATTGAAAACTGGGAGCGTTTAGGAACCACAAGGGTTGGCCTAGACCCCTTAGTTCCAGTGAAGGGAAATCTTAATGCTTCAGCACACCAAGACATTTTGGACAACTGTACGCTTCCAACTTTGTGGGAACAGTTTGGGGAAGAACCTTTTCTGTTCCCGCATGACTGAGCCCCAGTGTACAAAGCAAGGTCCATAAAGGCATGACTGCGAATTTGGTGTGGAAGAACTTGACTGGCCCGCACAAAGCTCTGACCTCAACCCCATAGTTGCAAAGGGGGAACCAACTTCATAATACCTATTGATTTAGAATAGGATGCCATAAAAGCTCCATAAAACACCTACATAAAAGTAGGTGTAATGTGTAGGTGTCCCAATACTTTTGTCCATAGATTGTGTCTTTCCAATAGATTTAAATGCATTTGGGTCTCTCACTTTAATTAATGTTCCTATTGAAACTCAAGCCAGTTAGCAGGTTTTATGGCCCTATAATGAACCCTCTTTAAAATTTACACATCTTTTCTTCCTGCCATTGGGATCTAAAATCAAGGGCCTGTTCTGCATTTTTATAGGTGCCACACAAAGCATAGTAGGATGTTAAGTGCTTAATTGTATCACAAAGCACACCTGGAAGCATTAAATTGGTTTGGCAACAGCATCTAGTAGTCTTATTCCATGTTTTTAGCCTGGTCCAAATTGGTTGTTGGTTACTTTAACCCTCTATTGCATGATGTTGCTTCAGGGCAACAAACTCCTTTTCCTCATTTTACAATAAAATGATATGTATTTACTGATTATGAAAGGTTTAGCACCTAAAGAGGAGTTTGAAAAAAACAAGAAAAAGTCTGTACTTGGTCACATTAGAATATTTTGGACATTTTTAGATATGTAAAACTTTTTTGGGGATGGTGCAGCTTTTGGGCGACACAGACAATTTTCTCTCAGAAGCAAAACAATATTTCAGCAGTTCAAGAATAGAATTCACATCTATTATAGTGTGAAATTATTTTACTTTACATTCACTACCATATAAAAAATCATAGAAATTGTTAAATGTTTGTTGCCAAAAAGCAACATTGTGGTGTGCGTTTAGCTAGTCATAAACAAAGCATCACAGTTGCAAAGAAAGCAGCCATGTGAGTGAACAGTGCACTTATTATATATGTTTTCCATTTAGAATTATGTATTATTTTGAATAATTTAGGGTATTTTTGTTTATTTAGGACATTCTCATTTTCATTTTGGTATTTTAAAAAGTGTAGCTTTTCATTTTAAGTCTGATCACACAAAAACATATTTCTTGACACTGTGTAAGTTTTTTCCATTGTCGCACAATGTTGCTTCAAGGCAACATACCCTAAAAAGATCTATTCACCCACATTATTTGTTTGTTTTGTTTTTATTGTAATAAGGTCCGTTTTATTTTTTAATTTTTATTTTTTTACATTTTTAAACATTGCTCTCGCAATCCATTGCATAGAGGGTTAAAACATATACAAAAAAGATAAGAAAATGCCTCTTATATGAAAACTACAAGAAATGGAATCAAAAAAGTGGTAACCACCAAATTCAGAGCAAGGCAAAGAAAAAAAAAGAACTTATGGTTAATTTGAGTGGTCATGTGAGTTCTCCCAAAATTCCAGCTTTGATTCATTTTAGAGGCGTGAAACATAAGGGTTACCAAAAATCTAACATATTCATTGGATGGGCAGTATCCCAAAGTGGCCTGACACCAATTTTGAGCTATTTTTGTCAAACATACAAAATTCACCGGCACAGTTTTCTCATTGTAATTTTTGTACATTTAGGGCACTTTCTGGACCATTTCTGTTCATTAAATCTTCTCACAGTGATGATGATGATGTTTTGTAGATCTCCAATTTTCATTCATAGCCTTCCAGCCACCCTCCTCAAAACTCCAATGAACCAGTGAATCAGACTCTTGACTCGTTGAATCAGACACTTGTAAAGAGTCAAGACTTCCCACCACTACACGCTTGACAAGTGTGGCTGTAATTTGGCCACTTTGCCGGTGCTGAATCACCTCTAATGCATAGCGCTATTTTCGGCCCATCTCTTTTCGACCAGTCTTCCACTTATTAATATCCCTGGGTCCACAGTGAGAGCTCTGTCAGCTGCTGGCCGGCCTGGCCGCCTGAGTGCTCTAAATGCTCTGAGAGACACCAAATGAGCTTCTCGCCAGGCTAACTAATGGATCCTGATAGTGCTCTTTTAGTGGATGGTGGAGCAGAAATATCCCTCCGGGCCCATAAACACAGCATCCTATCAGCATTGTCCGATATTCCCCAGGCTCATTCCGATTGGCTGGACCTGAATGGTATGCAAATGAGGCGTGACTAAAGGTGACACAGACTTGGACAAAGCTCTGACATTTCAGCCGTGTTCACTGAAGAAGGACTCTTTTATTCTCTCTGTTAAGCAAGTCAGACTGAATAGATTTACACAGACACAAGCTGCTATTGCACATTGATCTGTTCTCTCTTACCCATTCACTCACTCACTTGCTCACTCTCTTACCCAAGCATTTACTCACTGAGTCCTTTGCTTTGTCACTCAGTTTGTGTCATCACTTGCTCCCTTGCTCCCTTCCTCACTCATTCACCGACCCGCTCACTCACCCCTCTAGAGGTGGGTAATCCAGGTCCAAAAAGTAAAAACCGTCCTCAGGATTTTGTTCCTACTGCCTGAACACCTTTACTGCTGGTTTGAGCGAATTAGAGAAGTCAAGCAGTTGGAACGAAATCCTGGGGAAGGTTATTACTTTATGGATCTGGATTACCCTCGTGTAACCCTCCCCCCTCACTCACTCACATCCTGCTCCCCAGTCCTGCTCCCTCCCTCAGTCCACATCCCTCCTTCCCATACTTAATCACTCGCTTGTCCCCCCTCACCCCATCAGTTCCACTCACTCTCTCTCGCTCTGACTAATTAACTCACTCACTTGCTCACTCACTCTCTCATTGGCCCATTTCCCTCATTCAGTCCCCCATTCACTCACCCTTTTACTGTCTCCCTCCTTCCCTCAGTCCATCCCTCCCTCACTCAGTCCCTCCTGCACTCAGTCACTCCCTCCTACATTCACTCACTCACTCACTCACTCACTCCGTCCTACACTCCTTCCTACAATCACTCACCCACTCCCTCCTGCACTGGCACACTCCCTCCTGCACTCACTCACTCACTCACTCACTCCCTCCTACACTCACTCCTACATTCAGTCACTCAGGTACTCCCGCCTACATTCTCTCACTCACTCCCTCCTACATTCAGTTACTCCTTTACTCCCTCCTACACTCACTCCCTCCCTCCATTGACTCACCCACTCACTCACTCACTCCCTCCTACACTCACTCCTACATTCAGTCACTCAGGTACTCCCGCCTACATTCACTCACTCACTCCCTCCTACACTCACTTCTACATTCACTCACTCACTTACTCCCTCCTGCATTCACTCACTCACTCCCTCCTACACTCACTCCTTCCTAAATTCACTCATTCACTTACTCCCTCCTACATTCACTCACTTACTCACTCCTACATTCACTCACCCACTCCCTCCTGCACTGGCTTACTCCCTCCTGCACTCACTCACTCACTCCCTCCTACACTCACTCCTACATTCACTCACCCACTCCCTCCTGCACTTTCTCACTCCCTCCTACACTCACTCACTCACTCACTCACTCACTCATTCACTCCTACATTCACTCACTCACTTACTTCCTCCTACACTCACTCATTCTTACATTCACTCACTCACTCACTCACTCCCTCCTACATTCACTCACCCACTCCCTCCTACACTCACTCACTCACTCACTCACTCACTCCTTCCCTCCTACATTCACTCACTCACTCCCTCCTGCACTCGCTCACTCACTCCTACATTCACTCACTCACTTACTTCCTCCTACACTCACTCATTCTTAAATTCACTCACTCACTCACTTACTTCCTCCTTCCATCCCTTACTCCCGCCCTCTCCCACTCACTGACTCACTCACTTAATACCTCCATCCCTTACTTACTTTCTCCTTCCCTTCCTCTCACTCCCACTTTCAGTCCTCCCTCAGTCCCTCCTCCATCCCTACCTTAGTGATGCCTTCCATTACTCCCTCTCTTTCCCAGTACTTCCCTCACTCCCTCCCTGCCTGTCTACCTCTTTCTTTTACTCACTAACTTCCTATCTTCCCTACTTTTGTCCGAACTCATGCCCGAACTCATTTAACCACTCACTTTCTCTTTCCTCCTTCTGTCCTTTATGAATTTTCACTCACACCCTCACTCAGTCCATCTATTTCTTGCTCACTTTCTACATTCCTTGCTGTCTCCATCCCTCCTTCACTTACTCCCTATCTCACTGACTCCCTCCCTCACTCCTTCAGTCACTCAGTAATTCAAGTACAGCAGTGTCTGCACACTTCCTCAAGCAGTGGGAAGTGTTCAGCACGTCTCGCAGCTTTAATGATCTGATATTCAGCGCGTGAGAGCTTTAAGATGTTAAACTGGAATAGAGCACAGCTCCGTTTCTGCTGAGTGATGCTGAGCATAAAGAGAGAAATCCACAGTCAAGAACAGAGTGTGTGTATGGGTGTGTGTGGGTGTGTGTGTGTGTGTGTGTGTTTTTTTTGGGGGGGTGTTAGTCCTCAGTCGATGCATAATGGCTCCTGCAATGGCTGCTCTACTGATCATTATTTGTTATTATTCTCATTTTCAGACAATCGATTCTTCCTCTCCTCCTTTAACAACAAAGAAAAACCTTTTTTATTCTTTCCTCTCCTCTCGCCTCTGCTCTTTTCTGCTCCCCCATCCCTCATCTCTAATCACCTGTGTCAGCTTTTTTAAAAGAACACATGGATAATCTCACATTCTCTCCTCTTTCCTACTGAAAACTTAAAGAGCCATGATTTATTTACTCTGTTCATTTCAAGTTAATACATTTTCTTAACATGCTGAGTAATTTATATCATGATCACAACAAAATGCACGTTATTTTCTGAGATAATGGGATTATTTTCTCAAAATCTTTATGCAATTTTTTCCCCAAGAGAACAAAATGACAAGATAAAAGGCCTACACTAGTGCGCATTGTCTAAAAACATGGTCAGCAAATTATGTCGCTAACTCAGGGAAAAAAGTTTTATTATCTCAAGATCTAAAAACATGCTTTGCAAATACGTTGTTATCTCAGGGGGAAAGAAATTACAATGACATGATATCTCAAAATAATGACTTAACATCTCAAAATAATGACTAAGTATTGCAAAATACTCACTTCACAACTCAAATTAAGGATTTAATGTCTCAAAATAATGACATAGTATCTCAAAATAATTACTAAACATAGTGACGTAGCATCTTAAAATAATGACTTAGTATCTCCAAATAATTACAGCATTTCAAAATAATGACTTAGCATCTTAAAATAATGACATAGTATTTCAAAATAATTACTTAACATCTCAGTATAATGACAGTATCCCGAAATAATGACTTAACATCTCAAAATAATGACTTAACATCTCAAAATAATGACTTAACATCTCGAAATAATGACTTAGTATCTCAAAACAAGGGCATAGTATCTCAAAATAATTACTTAACATCTCAAAATAATGACAGTATCTTAAAATAATGACTTAACATCTTGAAATAATGACTTAGTATCTCAAAATAATGGCTAAGTATCTAAAAACAATGACATTTGACAATTAGCATCTTAATGTAATGACATTGTATATTACAATGACTTCTCAAACTTATGACATAAGCATCTCAAAATAATGGCACAGCAGCTCAGTTAATGATGAAAAAAGAATTGTTAGGTGCTGGATTTTGTTTTATTTTTAAATTGCAGAAATGGGCTTCTGTGTTCTACAGCAATTAAAAGTGAAAACGTGTGATTCTGTGTATGAGCGCCTCTTCTGTAGGTGTGCATGCCTTCATCATAACTTCTTTGTTTGACCTGAAGAGCTCCTACAGTGTGTAAATCTCACGGATGGGATGGAAATATTAATAATAGAGGTCTGAAGTGATGCCATATTGATCCAGATGGGCTGGAAAGGGGGGGGTGGTCTTTTTACAAGGCGGGGGGTGTTCGTCAATATCTTGACCAGAAAGAAAATGACAAGCCCCCCCCCCCCCCCCCCCCCCGTTTCCCCCCGACTGAGCTCTGTATGTATCCTGTGTCTCTGAGTCTTATGTAATGAATGCCCTGCAGCTGATGGTCCGGTGCAACCAGGCTTGCCCAGTCTTGTCATTTAAACGCCTCTACAGACAACATCCAGATATGAGACTCAGGTTAATACCAGGTGTGAACACAGCCTGTGACCTCACAGAGCTTCCATACCGGCTCCCCTCCCTCCCTCCTCCCCTCATTTCCTTTACTGCTCCGTCCTGCCTCCTCCACCCGGCTGTTCCATAACTCCTTTTCTCCAGGGCCTCATTCTCCTGTCAGATTTGTCTCCATAAAATCATCTCTCACACCATCTCTGGCTCTCCTCCATCTCCATCCTCTCCCTCTATCTCCTCTCCTTCAGCATCCATCCCTCGCTCTGACCTTTCCTCAAGTCCTTTCGTCTTTCTGGCTCTTTTAGTCTCAGCTGCTCTTTCTATTCTTCTCTCTCTCTCTCTCTCTCTCTCTCTCTCTCTCTCTCTCTCTCTCTCTGTCTGTATCTCTGTCCCTCTCTCTCTCTCTTCTATCTTTCTTCACTCTTCTTCTCTCTATCTCTCCTTCTTTCTTACTCTGTGGCTCTCTCCTACTCCCTTATATCTTTCTTTACTCTTCTTCTCTATCTCTGTATCTCTCTCTCTCGCTCTCTCCCTTCTATCTTTCTTCACTCTTTTTCTCTCTCACTGTCTCTCCTTCTTTCTTACTCTGTGGCTCTCTCCTACGTTCTCTCATTCATGTATTTATTCACTCTCTCTCTTTTGCTTTTCTCCCTCTGTCCATCTTACTCTTCAACTTCTTTCTTTCTTTATCTTTCACTCCCTCATTTCTCTCATCTCTTACTCTCTCCTTCCCTATTTCTACCTCCTTCCCACTCTCACTCGTTTGTCTTTCTTTCTTTATCTCTCACTCCCTCATTTCTCTCATCTCTTACTCTCTCCTTCCCTATTTCTATCTCCTTCCCACTCTCACTCCTTTTTCTTTCTTTCTTTATCTCTCACTCCCTCATTTCTCTCATCTCTTACTCTCTCCTTCCCTATTTCTATCTCCTTCCCACTCTCACTCCTTTTTCTTTCTTTCTTTATCTCTCACTCCCTCATTTCTCTCATCTCTTACTCTCTCTTCCCTATCTCTCACTCCCTCATTTCCCTCTCTCACACTCTTTTATCTCTTACTCTCTTTTCCTATCTCTATATCTCTGCCATTCCTTTTTCTTTCTTTCTTTCTGTCTTTCTTTCTTTCTTTCTTTCTTTCTTTCTTTCTCTCTATCTCTCACTCCCTCTGTGTTTTACTGGAGTGAATGTTGCAAGTTAAATTATTGCCAAACCAATTAACATAAAACTCAGCAGACGGGAAAAACGAGCAGAAACACAACAAGAGAAAAAGAAGTTTTTTTCCTAGATTATTTATCATAAACAAAGAAAGACTGAGGGAACATGTTTTTAATAAGTTATGTTTTGCCTTAATGGTTTTCCCCTTGGGTTGTGGCAAGATGCTGCGAGTGTTGAATTGATTTGAATATGCTTTGTTCTTCCTGACGGGAAATTTGTTTTGGAAAAAGGCAAATAAATCATATAAATCAGACCCTTCCACACAATCTCACCTTCATTCGTCATTCATTCTGAGGCTTATATCATATATTAAAATATCATTCAATCTAAAGAAATAAGCTCTCACGGTGATGTGCTGCTGAAAGGGGAACTCCACCGAGTCTAAATTTCTGCATAATTCAGTGAATCAGATGCTTTTATGTGAAGCGGCTCATTGTGGAGAAACTTACTGCCTCAGACTACACCAGTTACCAGATAGAAACCAGGGGGCACATTGTTTGTAGTACAAATATAGCTATTTTGTTTATTCTTCCAAAACAACCAGTGAATCTGCATTTTTATGCGCTGATAACAAGCTGGGTGGTTCCTCTCCTCGAGTCCACAGGACACGGCATCCGTAGTTTCCATAAAGAATTTCCAATTTTTGATTTATCTGAGCACAAAACAGTTTTACATTTTGTCTGAGTCCACTTTGGCCCAGAGAAGACAGCAGCATTTCTGGATCCTGCAGCTTTAACTTGCATTTCTTAATCAGAAACTGTCTGATAATGTAAAGCAGCCTAAAAGGGTCTCAAAAAGCATTAGATGCTGCCATGTTCTAAAGAACCTCAAATACAGATGTGAAACAAAGTCATTTAGACCTGCTACCCTGGTCAGGGTTACAAAGCCGCCACTCACTCTGGGACTCCAGCGAACCACAGTGAGAGCCATTATCCACAAAAAAGACAATCTGGACCAGTGATGAACCTTCACAAGAGTGGCCAGCCATCAAGAGCACATCAACAACTCATCCAAAAGGTCACAAAAGAACCCAGACAAACATCTAAAGAACTGCAGGCCTCACTTGCCTCAGTTAAGGTCAATGTACGTGAAAAAGACAAGCACAGCATCTATTTTTGATTTATCTGGCCACAAAACAGTTTTACATTTTGCCTCAGTCCAGTTTGGCCCAGAGAAGATGGCAGCATTTCTGGATCCTGTTTATAAATGGCTTCTTCTTTGCATGTGCAGCTTTAACTTGCATTTGTGGATTGCACAGCAAACTCTGTTCACAGACTGTGCTTTCTGGAAATGATCCTGAGCCCATGCAGTGATTTTCCAATACAGAATCATGCCTGTTTTTAATGCGGTGCCGCCTGAGGGCCCAAAGGTCACTAGTGTCCAAAATTGACTGTCGGCCTTGTCCCCCAGCTGTTTTTTTATAAGTACCACTTTTGCAGGCCTTTGTTGCCCCCACCCCAACTTTTTTGAGATGGGTTGCTGCTATTAAGTTCTAAACGAGTTAATGGTTTTCATTAAATATGTTATTTTTATATATATATATATATATATATATATATATATATATATATATATTTTATTTTTTTTTTTAATATACACTATATTGCCAAAAGTATTCCAAAGTTCCAAATGTATTGTTTACAAATACCTATCTTATTCTCAAAGCAAAGCCAAAAATGTATAATTTCCAATTAATCAACAGTAATGCAGCTCTATGTTAATTGTCCCCCTCTTTATAGATTCAAAACCAATAGACTACAGGCTTTTGAACACAATGTGAATTTGTCTTTGCCAAATAAGTTTGAGGTTTGCACTTATTACAAAAATAGCACACAGATCAAATTAATGGAAAGTGTAAACGGGGCCCAAGAATCTTGCTTGTATGATCAGACTGCTTTCCTCTCTTAAAACATGGAGCAGCATTTCTGTGTTACTGCACACTAAAAACTGAGGGTAGATTTCATTTCACAGATGTTTTTCTATCTGAATTGCACTCATACAGTGAGAGCACAGCCTGTCTTCTCTAACTAGCCTGGTCAGTGTGCAGCATCCAGACTGCTCAATGAGTCTCTACATCATCCGCATGGTCCTCAGCATGTTTGACTGTCATTAGATAGGTTGCCAATACGTAATCTTGATTTGGGGTTGATTCGCATCGACAGTTTCTTTTGTTTCTTTTGCTCTTCACCACCCCTCTCTCTCTCTCTCTCTCTCTCTCTCTCTCTCTCTCTCTCTCTCTCTCTCTCTCTCTCTCTCTCTCTCTCTCTCTCATTTGCTGTTTCGGTCCAGGGGGCCTGCTTTGCCTGCAATATTGGCAAAGCAATAGCAATTACAAGCAACAGTACTTCAGTACTTGTCTTTCTTTTTCTCTGTTTGCATATATATATATATATATATATATATATATATATATATATATATCAAGCACGACATTATGACCACCTCCTTGTTTCTATGCTCATTGTCCATTTTATCAGCTCCACTTACTGTATAGGTGCACTTTGTAGTTCTACAATTCCAAACTGTAGTGCATCTGTTTCTCTGCATACAGTATTAGCCCCCTTTTACCTTTTACCCTGTTCTTCAGTGGTCAGGACACCCATGGACCCTCACAGAGCAGGCAGAAACAGATGAACTACAGTCTATAATTGTGTGTATATATATATATATATATATATATATATGTGTGGAGTTTGCATGTTGTGTCTGTGTGGGTTTTCTCCCACAGTCCAAAGACATGCAGTCAGGCCAATTGGACATGGTAAATTGCCCCTAGGTGTGAGTGTGTGAGTGACTGTCTGTGTCTGTCTGTCTGCCCTGCGATGGACTGATGACCTGTCCAGAGTGTATCCTGCCTTCCGCCCAATGACTGCTGGGATGGGCTCCAGCACCCCCCAGCGACCCTGAGGGAGAAGCGGCTTAGAATTTATATACACACACATATATCTGGCCCTATGTGAAAAAATAGTTGCCCCCTTAGCTACTATTTTAAGCAATTAAACAAAACAAATTCAATTAAACAAATGTACATGACAAACACGGCATCTATGGGAGAGCTGCAAGATGCAAACCACTGCTGACCAAAGGAAAACAAAGATTAATCTAGCAAAAAACAAAAACATTTTGTTGAGCCCTAAGACTTTTGGGACAATAGGACAATATTCTGTGGACTGACGAGTCAAAGGTGGAACTTTTTGGAAGACATGGATTCTGCTAAATCTGGCGTAAAGCTAACGCCACATTACACCATTAGAACATCATACCAACAGTAAAGCATGGTGGTGGTAGTGTGATTTTCTGGGGCTGCTCAGCTTCTGCAGGACCTGGACAACTTATCCTAAATGATGGAACCATGAATTCTGCTCTCCATCAGAAGGAGAATGTATGCCACAAGAAGAAAAACAGCGAACTCTTTTTCAAAGTCTTGGAAGTTCCAAGTAACGTCACACACATTCAGTGATTGTGAGGTGTGGACACTGGGGTGACCAGTTCATTTGAAATTCAGTTCAATTATTTATTTTCTTTTATCTACTTTTCTCAGTGAAGGCTTCCTGACAGCTTGTCCTGCAACAGTGGAAGGATGGACTGTGGATTGTTTCAGATCTGAAGCAGCTTGATTTTCTCACTCTCTCTCTCAAAGATGAAAGCTTGAAGTGCTATTTATCTGTTGATGACAGGTGGTCAACAAAGTGTTCCAGGTGGCTTTTAGGAATCCCATTTTTCATCATTTTCTCATCTTTTAATCATTTTTTGATCTGCTACTTTGGAAACTATTGTATTTTTACCTCTTTTCCTTTGATTTTACTCCTTCCTTATGCAAGTGAATCATCTTATATCTCATCTCCTCGGAAATATCTTTTATA
Source organism: Pygocentrus nattereri (assembly GCF_015220715.1). NCBI lineage: Eukaryota > Metazoa > Chordata > Actinopteri > Characiformes > Serrasalmidae > Pygocentrus > Pygocentrus nattereri. The sequence continues at coordinate 43,439,586 of NC_051213.1, read as the reverse complement.
TTAAAGGATGTTTTGGAAATTATACCAATATATATATATATATATATATATATATATATATATATATATATATATATATATATATATATACATACACTAGATTTCCAAAAGTATTCGCTCATCTGCCTTCACACGCATGTGAACTTGAGTGACATCGCATTCTTAATCCATAGGGTTTAATATGATGTTAGCCCACCCTTTGCAGCTATAACAGCTTCAAGTCTTCTGGGAACACTTTCCACAAGGGTTAAAAGTGTGTTTATGGGACTTTTTGACTATTCTTCCAGAAGCACATTTGTGAGGTCAGACACTGATGCTGGACGAGAAGGCCTGACTCACAGTCTCTGCTCTAATTCATCCCAAAGGTGTTCTATCAGGTTGAGGTCAGGACTCTGTGCAGGCCAGTCAAGTTATTCCCCACCAAACTTGTTAATCCCTGTCTTTATGGACCTTGCTTTGTGCACTGGTGCGCAGTCATGTTGGAACAGTTCTCCTGGTTCTCAGTGGCGGCGCTTTACACCCCTGCATTCACCGCTTTGCATTGAGCTTGGTGATGTAAGGCTCAGATGCAGCTGCTCAGCCTTGGAACCCCATTCCATGAAGCTCTCTGCACTGTTCTTGAGCTAATCTGAAAGCCACATGGGGTTTGGAGGTCTGTAGTGACTGACTCTGCAGAAAGTTGGTGACCTCTGTGCCTCAGCATCTGCTGACCCCGCGCTGTCATTTTACGTGGCCTACCAATTCGTGGCTGAGTTGCTGTCTTTCCCAATTGCTTCCACTTTGTTATAATACCACTGACAGTTGACTGTGGAATATTTAGTAGCGAGGAAATTTCATATATATATATGTTTTATAACTTTATAGCTGGACTGGATTAGGCAAGTGACAAGGTGTGACATAATCTGAAAGGACCCAATTGTCCTTTACATTGTATGTAAATTTTATGATGAATGGACCAACAGAAATGACCCAGAATTACTTGGAAAAAATTCTGGTTCCATTTGCTTACATTAAAAGTAGAGTGTTCTCCTGTAAATGTCCCATTTTGGAGATACAAGGTTTCTGACAAATATATGTTAGGGTTTGGGACAGACACCTCCCAACAGAAAGTACCAATTATGATTTAAATAGATCACAACATTAGCATACATTTTTGAACTCTGGTTTGAACTAATTTGGTAGAATGGCCTACACGTTTAATTTCCAGTCAATTGAATTCTCCACTACCTAAATATTATCTGGTCAACAGCACAGCAGAAACTGACCTATAATAATGGGGTAGAGGGGGACAGATAAATTGTGCAGCAACAAGTTGGCTACAGTCTGTAATTGTACGTATATAGTGGACCTGTAAGCTAGATAGACCTCATAAAGTTGACAGTGAGTGGAAATACAAGATATGGGTTTTTAATAAAGTGGACAGGGAGTGTAGTGTTTTCTCTCTGGGAAGCTGAGATATTTTCTCAGCTTCCAATTTCTGTGGCTAGACTGTGGTCACTGAGCCTGTACTTGTTCTTGATTAGGATTTGTCTGTGCTTTGTATCACTGACAGGGAATCTCTCTCCCTCTCTCTCTCTCTCTCCCCCTCTCCCCCTCTCCAGCGCTGAAAGACGATCGTTTTCAGATGGTTCTCTTCACGCCGCGTCTGGTGCGCATCACCCTGAGCAACGTGAGTGTGTCGGACGAGGGTGGCTACTTCTGCCAGCTATACACCGATGACACGCACCACCAGGTGGCCACACTGTCGGTGGTGGTGCCCCCGGAGGTGCCCTCAGTGGAGGTGAAGACGGAGGCGGTGGAGGGCGGAGAGGTTGAGCTCACCTGCTTGTCCCCCCGCAGCAAACCCCCCGCCACACTGCGCTGGGTCAGAGACCGCCGAGAAATACCCGGTGAGTGTGTGTGGGAGTGTATGTGTGGGAGTGCATCCACTGATTATGATTCTTTAGAAAACTATTAATTTTTTTGGTGTTAGATTTAGAATTAGAGTCAGAACCAAGCTCAGAATTAAAATCTGAATTAGATTCAATGTCAGAATCAAAGCCTGAGTCATCATCATTAGAATTAGATTCAGGTTAGATTCAAAGACAGAATCAAAGTCAGTCTGAAATCAAAAGTCTAGATAGAATCGAAATCAGTATTTAAAAAAAAATCAGTATCAAAAAGTCAGAATCACAAAGTCAAGCAAAACAAAATCAGTCTCAGAATTAGAATCAAAATCAGTATTAAATGACAATACTAGAATCAGAATCAGAGCTAGAATTAGATTCAGGGCCTGAATCAGAGTCAGAGTCAGTGACATAATCAATATCAAACTCAAAATTCAGAATTACAGTACTAATATCAGAATCAAAGTCAAAATTAAAGTCAGACTCAAAATTAGAATACTGCAATAATAATCAGCCATCATCAGAAATAGAATCATAATCATAATTAGAAATTAATAGAAGTCAGAATCAGAGCCAGAAACCGAAATAGACAGTTTTTGAATACTATCAAATTTAAGGTCAGAGCCCAAATTAAACTCAGAATTAGAGTAAGATACTTGAATCAGTATCAGAATTTGACTCAATCAAAATCAAAATTAAAACAGAAGAATCAGATTTAGAATATTAGGATCAGAATCAGAATCTGACTCAGAATTGGAGTTAGAATACTAGAATCAGAAATTGACTCTGAATCATAATTAAAATAGAAGAATCCGAATCATAGTTAAAATAATAGAATCAGAATTTGACTCAGAGTCAGAATTAGGTTTCCAGAAGCAGTATCAAAATCTGACTCAGAGTTACAATTAGTATACTAGAATCAGAATCTGACTCAGACTCAAAATTAGAATACTATAAGCAGAATCAGAATCTGACTCAGAATACAAGAATCAGAATCTGACTGTTCACATTGATCAGTATTGAAAGTATGATTATTTTATCCTTTTACATTTACTTTTATGGCATTTGGCAGACGCTCTTATCCAGAGCGACTTACAGTTTCATCATTTTTACACAGGTAGGCCAAGGCGGTGTTAGGAGTCTTGCCCAAGGACCCTTATTGGTATAGTGTAGGGTGCTTGCCCTGGTGGGGGATTGAACCCCAGTCTACAGTGTAGAAGGCAAAGGTGTTAACCACTACACTAACCAAACACCACTTTTAGCACATACAGATTTAATAATATCCTCAGAATACAGTATTCAGCTTGAGAAAGTATGCAAAAATCAACACATCTGTCCTCGTGGTTATTTCTGTCCAGTTTGGTCCACTTCTCTCTGAACCTCTTTACATTCCTTTATTCAGTCAGTCGCTCTCTCTCTCCATCTATCCATCCACAAGCTCTGTTTTTCTTTCTATCTGCACCAGATTCTTTCTATCAGTCTCTGGCCAGCAAGTTTACAGTCTTTCATCCTCTTCTCCACACCTCTGTTCACTCTGCGCTCTTATATCTCTTTTTTTTGCTTTTATCTCGCCTGCGTTGCGGCGGTAGGCCGTGTCTCTTTTGTCCTCTAATCTCTCTGTCAGGCTAAGCGCCATTCGTCTGTCAGAGAGTCAGCATGTCTCCTTCTTCAGCTTTTTTTCTTACTCTTAGACACATCTGTCCATCTAGCTGTCCGTCTGCTTGGACGCAATTACATACACACAAAAACGGGGTCTCAGCTGTGTGCCAGGGGGGCTGTACGCAGGTGCATCTGGATTTTAAATACTCATCCAGCTCCTCTGAGTGTGCATGTGTCCCCTCTGTTCTGGCAGCTCTCTTTCTCTCTTCATTAGGTGTGTAAATCTCTGGCCTCACAACAGTTGCATTTGATTCTCTAGGATGCATCAGGATTTGATTCCAGTGTTTTAGAAAATGATTCAGTGCATAATGGCATTTCATATTTCACTACAATTTTATTTGCTTCAAGTGCAATTTTTAGCAAATGAATTTAGTGCATCAAGAAATCTCAAGTTCTACCACAATTTCCACACATTTTATCTTCACATGAATCACATTCAGTTATGATTCTTTGCTAAATGATTCAGTGCATTGCGAAATCTCAAATATCAACATGATTCAGTTTGATTAGATTATGATTCTTTAGTAATTGCACGCAATACATGTAATCTCAAATTTCACTATGATTTGTACATCATGAAATCTCAAATTTCACCACAATTCAATTTGATTCCATCGTGATTCTTTAGGAAATTATTCAGTGCGTCAAGAAATCTCCAATTTAACAACTGATTACATTTTGATTGTATAAGAAAAGATTCAGTACATCAGGAAATTTCAAATTATGCCACAATTTCCACAAATTTTGCATCAAAATTCTCCACAATTTCATTGTTATGATTCTCTACTAAATTGTTCAGAAATCTCAAATTTCAACATGATTCAGTTTGATTCAGTTATGATTCTTTAGGAAATTATTTAATGCATTATGAAATCTCAAATTTCACAACAATTCAATTCGATTCCCTCGTGATTCTTTAGGAAATTATTCAGTGCTTCAAAGAATCTTCAGTTTCACCACTGATAGGATTATGCTTCCTTTAGAAATGATTCAGTGCATCAAGAAATTTCCAGTTTAATTACAAATGAAATTTTGATGGTTTCAGAAATGATTTAGTGCATCATGAGATCTCAAATTTCCCCACAGTTTTCACAAAATGTGCTTCAAATTCTGCCACAGTTTCATTCCATTATGATATTTTAACAAACTAGTGCATTGTGAGATCTCAAAATTGAACGCAATTCAATATCAATTCTTTAAGTTTTGATTCAGTGCAGCATGAAAACTCAAATTTCACTATGATTTAATTTGTGCTTAATAAAATCTTAAATTTCACTGCTATTTAATTCGATTCCATTATGATTTCTTTGAATTGATTGAAAATGACTCAGAGCATTACAAAATCTCAAATTGAACCATTGATTTCATTTTGATTCTAAAAGAATATATTCAGTATATGAAGAAATGTCTAATTTCACCACAGTTTAGCTCATTGTGACACCTTAAATTTCAACACGATTTGGTTTGATTGAGTCTTCTGAGGGAGATTCGGTGCATTGTGCCATCTTACATTTCAACATAGTTTCATTCGATTTGATTCTCATTCTTTAGGTAATGATTCAGTACATCATGAAATCTCAAATTTCACTATGATTTTATTCGTTCATCATGAAATCTCAAATTTTCAATTCAATTTCATTCTTATGTGATTCTTTAGGAAACGATTCAATGCATCAAGAAATCTCCGATTTAACCACTGATTACATTATGATTTAAGAAATCTTTTATTGTATCATGTAATCTCAAATCTCTCTACAGTTTCACAAAATGTGCATCCAATTTCTCCTCAGTTTCATTCAATTAGGATTATTTGCTAAACAAATCAGTACATTGTTGATTCTTGAGGTAATCAGGGCATCAGAAAATCTCCTATTTAAAGTCTGATTAAATTCTGATTGTACAAGAAAAGATTAAGTTTCATCATAATTGAGCACATTGTAAGATTTAAATACCAGCTCAGTTTGACTCGAGTCTTCTGAGGGAGATTCGGTGCATTGTGCTGTGTCACATCTCAATAGATTCATTCGATTTAATTGCGATTCCTTGGGAAATGAATCTTTGCATCATTGCGACTTACATTTCATCATGATTTCATTTGATAGAATTACTTTTTGAAACTGCACTGAATATATAAACATGACAGAAGGAGCTGTTTACACATCGGTCGCAGTATATATATGTTGGCAGATAGCCTGGGAATTTTACTGCGATCGAAAACATTATTACACATCCGCTCCTCATCGTTATGGTCCTGCATTTCTTCCTTCTGTTCATCCTCCCTCATGCAGGTGGAGAGAGAGAGAGCGTGGAGGGGATGTTACAAGGCTACAGAGCCAGGATCAGGTTCCTTAGCTGGGTTCACGCTCGTATGTGATTGTGTGTGGAGGAGGCCAGACTCCATGTGCCTTAGAGCCAGACGCTTCCACACCCCAGCGTAAAAGCAGTGCCATAGTTACACAATTGAAGTTGTTTGGCTCGTTGTTCCATTCGCCCACACTTCCCCTCAGCCTGCCAGCTTTCACCACACCTCTCTCGCCCTGTCTCTCTCTCTCTTATCCTTATTCAGGTTTACAGCAGTAATTAGCTGCGCTAATTAAGTGTTAATACCTTATACAATATGTGCATGTAATAGTCTTCTGTAGTAGCAGAAGGCTTGGGATGAATGGATGACATCACATGCATGTGTAGGCAATATAAAGTATTGCATGCAAGTCATTTATATGGAAGAAAAATAATCTGCAATCCTCACTGCATGATGGGAAAAACCCATGAACAAAGCACACACATGCCAAAAACACCACCGTTTGCCTGGTTGCTGTAGCGACCATGCCTGCTTAAAATCCCTACTGTTGAATGCAGCTTCGCTATAGCGGCTGTTTTATGCAGTTTCACTTGTATGGCTTTGCGTTAGGATTGCCTCTTTAATGTTGAGGCGACCTGCATAGTTGGCGTTTGTGTCTGTATCTCTTCCAAGCCCGACATCACGCAGCTGGGCATGTTCGGCTGCTGAAGTCTACATTTATATCGACGGAGTCCCTCATAAAAATTAGGGGTGACCTGACAAGCTTCACTTGGTCTAATACAGTAGCATTACCCTCAACCCTCAAGATGCCATCTGTGATTCATTTAAGTGAAAATGATGAGGACATGTTAAAGGCAGTACAGAAATTGAGGGTAGGCTTGCATCCAACACTGCTGGTCCATATCCAACACTTGTTTTCCAAATCGTGAGTCTGCAGTACTGGGGTATATTTCACAAAAATTGTCTAAATGAAATATATGGTACCACTTTAAAATATGACTACCTTTGTTAATGGTTATTAGTTAGGCCATAAACACTTTATTAATGATTAATAATCAATTTGCAGTTATAACACATTAATAGAAAGGGCAAACGTGAGCTGTTATGTCTAATGAGTCTGCATATGTAATAAGGCTAACAGGTTTAGTGCTGACTGACAAAGAAGACAGCAAACAAGAACAGTAAACATCAAAATCTGCAGTTTGACAGAATCAATGCATGTATGTTCACTATTAGGTAAACAGCAGGTCACTGTGGTCCTTTTTATTTATGTGTTGTAAAAGCTTTTTAATCATTTCAATTTTAATAATACAGCAATAAACCCCAATAGTTTGCAATATATGTGATTTTATCACAGGGAAGGGTGTTGTTAGGCATGAAAGCAGAGTAAACTCCCTTCCTATGTGATAAAATCACAGCAACGCATGGCCTCAAGTGAGTTATTGCTTTTCCAAAACGATGGCCAACATAAAATATGATAAACACAATTTTGCAAAAAATAATTTGTTGTGATGTGGAAATTTCATGATTAATTTTTTTTGTCATATAACAATAAACATATGGTAACACAGCACTGTTTAACTTGTTCCTTTATAAGTACTTTTTGGTCACCAAATCATCACCGTGAGTCTTATTTAGCACCAGTCCAGCAGCACCGTCTTCCCACGCTGGGAATGAATCTCAAATGGTGCCCTGTTCCCTACATAGTGCACTAAACAGGAATTTGAATACTGGATCCTGCAGCCCAACAGAGCCCATACAGCTAAGAAAGAGTCATTTGGGACTGAGCCACATTCATACTCGATAAACGATGCACTATTTGGCTGTAGAGGTTAGAATTCTAGAATCATAGCTAGCACATCATGTAGGGAGCACAGAGCCTTTTGGGATTCAGCCTGGGTTTGACGCGACTTCTGACCGAACATTTGAAGCGTGTAATTCATTCAGGTGACCTTTTTAGACTTTTATACGGCCATTTTACAGTTGATTATCTCGTATTCAAGCCTGTAATGTTAATTTTGCAGTTGTTTGCACTGTTAGCTATCTGTTAGCCTGTTAGCTAGCTGACTAGCCTAGTTTTAATCGAGAACATTAGTTGTCAGCCCCTCAGTTTAAACAAAAAATGGATTCTTACTTCTTCAGTACTCTCAGTGGTCCATGCAAGCAGCGTGAAAGATTATTTCATTAACAGCACAAGGATTTTTCCGTGCTGTGGTGTAATAATACAGAGTTCAGTTGCTGTGAGGTGGTCATGTGAGGAGTATTACATGGATTTTACAGTGGCTTTGAGCACAGCTCAGCCAATCAGAGTTTAGGACCGGAACTAAAGTGGTACCAAATGTATAGTAGCACCTCTCTGTGTTTGTCTCTCAGGTGTGGTGTCCCAGCAGGAGAACGGGAAGACGGTGAGCGTGTCCAACACCATCCGTCTGCCTGTGGAGAGGAAGGATAACGGTGCCGCCCTGAGCTGCGAGGCATCCCACCCAGCACTGGTGGGCCAGAAGAGGGTGCGCCACTACCGCTTGGACGTACACTGTGAGTCCCACCTCTGACCCCCCCCATCTGCTTGCTGCCACATTAGTTTCATTAGCGCCTGTTACCAGCCCCCCGAAGAACCATCTGTTTATGTATTGCTCTGTTTGCACAGCAAACTCTCATTACAGTACTTGAGTACATTTTACCCTGTACTTGCACTTTTTTCAGTGTGATTAAATATTATATTTGACTTATCTACACTATATTGCCAAAAGTATTCACTCACCCGTCCAAATCATTGAATTCAGCTGTTCCAATCACTTCCATGGCCACAGGTGTATGAAACCAAGCACCTAGGCCTGCAGACTGCTTCTACAGACATTAGTGAAAGAATGGGTCGCTCTCAGGAGCTCAGTGAATTCCAGCGTGGTACCGTGATCGGACGCCACCTGTGCAAGTCCAGTCGTGAAATTTCCTCACTTAATATTCTACAGTCAACTGTTAATGTTATTATAACAAAGTGGAAATGATTGGGAATGACAGCCACTCAGCCACATAAAATGACAGAGCGGGGTCAGCGGATGCTGAGGCGCATAGTGCGCAGAGGTCACCAACTTTCTACAGAGTCAATCGCTACAGACCTCCAAACTTCATGTGGCCTTCAGAATAGCTCAAGAACAGCGTAGAGAGCTTCATGGAATGGGTTTCCATGGCCGGCACTAGAGCAGTGGAGAAGTGTTCTCTGGAGAACGTGTCTGGGTTTGGCGGTTGCCCGGAGAACGGTACTTGTCTGACTGCATTGTGCCAAGTGTAAAATTTGGTGGAGGGGGTTCTTTTTCAGGAGTTAGGCTCAGCCCCTTAGTTTCAGTGAAAGGAACTCTTAATGCTTCAGCAGACGAAGAGTTTTTGGACAATTTCATGCTCCCAACTTTGTGGGAATAGTTTGGGGACGGCACCTTCCTGCTCCAACACAAGTGGACAAAGCAAGGTCCATAAAGACATGGATGAGCAAGTTTCGTGTGGAAGAACAAGACTGGCCTGCAAGGAGTCCTGACCTCAATCTGATAGAACACCTTTGGGTTGAATTAGAGCGGAGACGGCGAGCCAGGCCTTCTCGTCCAACATCAGTGTCTGACCTCACAAATGCACTTCTGGAAGAATGGTCAATTATTCCCTTAAACACACTCCTAACCCTTTTGGAAAGCATTCCCAGAAGAGTTAAAGCTGTTATAGCTGCAAAGGGTGGGCCGACATTGTATTAAACCCTATGGATTAAGAATGGGATGTCACTCAAGTTCTCACATGCGTGTGAAGGCAGACGAGCGACTACTTTTGGCAATATAGTGTATGTTCGTTTTTAATAACTGTTACACAAAACAAAACAGAGGAAGAGCTGTATAATTGTGTTTTCTTATATTGATGGTTTACCACAACAAGCATTTATTTACTGAACCAGAGGCTTGGCATGTGTTATATATGGTTCTATATAGCTTCAAAAAGGGTTCTTCTAATATTAAGAACTTGACTTCATAGCACTCACTTTTTGGTGCTATATAAGACCCTATATAACACATTTCAAGCGTTTTGTGTAGAACCACTTCAGGTGTAAATGGTTCTTTTAATGGTGAAATGGTTCTTCAGCTTGTCAGAAAGGTTCTATGTAGAACCACAAAGGCTTCTGCTATTGCTACAATATCAGGCTTGAAACAATAGAAGAACCCTTTTGGTGATATATAGAACCATTTACAACACATTCTCCATCAGTCTGAAGAACCATTTCACCATGCTAAGAACTACTTAAGCATGAAGTTGTTCTACACTCTGAAAAATGATGGTTCTTCAAAGGCTTTTTAGTAAGGAAAATGGTTCTATGTAGAATCCTGAACACTTAAAGAACCCTCTGCATGATTAAAGGGTTCTTTTCACCATGAAAGGATTCTTTAGATTGATGGAAATGTGTTGTATGTAGTTCTATATAAAACATTTTAAACAAGGGTTCTGTATAGCACCTCAAAGGGTTCTGCTGTTGTGAAGGTATAAGGCTTGAACAAAAGAAGAACCTTTTTGGTTGCTATATAGAACCACATACAACCCATTCTCCATCAATCTGAAGGACCATTTCACCATGCGAAGAACCATTAAAGCACGAATTGGTTCTACACTCTTAAAAATGATGGTTCTTCAAAGGTTCTTTAGTAAAGAAAATGGTTCTGTATAGAGCCACACTTAAAGACCCTTGTGCGAACCACACTTAAAGAAGCGTGTGCATGAAGCGTTTTTTAGATTGATGGAGAATGTGTTGCATATAGCTATATATATAAAACTTTTTAAAAAGGGTGCTACAGAGCACCAAAAAGGGTTCTTCTAGTGTTCTAAGCTTGTAACAATAAAAGAACCCTTTTGGTGCTGTGTAGAACCATATAAAAATTCTCCATCAATCTGAAGAACCATTTCACCATGCAAGGAACCAATTGAGCATGAGTGGTTCTAAATAGAACTCATGGTTCTAAGTAGAACCGATATCTTTAGTAAAGAACCCTTGGAGAACCATCGTTTTAAAGAGTGTACAGTTATTTTAGTAAGAGTTTTCAGCACTGCTGCCGTCTTGGCAAGCGTTTAAAAGTGAATGTGTGAAAGGTCAAAAAAATACCCCATGCAACGCCTGGCAACCACTGTGGTAGTAAACATATTTGTCAGGGATGAGGAGAAGAGACTGTTGCCAACATTGCCATCCAAAATCTCAGCTACATTTTGTACAAAGCAAGAACGTTGGAGTTGGAATGGAACCCGAAACAGAACCAAAACACACAAAGGCGACAAGCACAGCAGACAGAAGAGCAGTTGACAGACTGACAAAGACGTTCACTTTTATAAGCATTTGCACGACTGTAGTCCAACTGTGTCTCTCCACTTCAGAGCAGGTATCATTTGGGTGGTGGATCATTCTCAGCACTGCAGTGAGACGTGGTGGTGGTGTGTTAGTGTGTGTTGTGCTGATACAACTGGATCAGAAATAGCAGAGCTGCTGGAGGTTTTAAACACTGTGTCCACTCACTGTCCACTCTGTTAGACACACCTACCTTGTCAGTCCACCCTGTAGATGCAAAGTCAGAGACAGTAGCTCATCTGTTGCTGCACAGTTTGTGTTGGTCATCCTCTAGGCCTTCATCAGTGGTCACAGGCTGCTGCCCACAGGACACTGTATTTTTGGTTCTCAGTCCAGCAGTGACACTGATAAATACTCCAGCAGCACTGCTGTGTCTGATCCACTCAGACCAGCAGAACACACACTAATACACCACCACAGCGGTGTTACTGTAGTGCTGAGAATGATCCACCACCCAAATAGTAGCCACTCTGTTGGGGTCCTGAGGGGGACCTGACCACTGAAGAACAGGTGAATAAAGTATAGGGAGAAGCAGATGGACTACAGTCTGTAATTGCAGAGCCACAAAGTGCTCCTATATGGGAAGTGGAGCTGATAAAATAGGCTGTGATACAAGGAGATGTACTTAATAATGTGGCTGGTCAGTTAATTAATTTTAATAATGATTCATAAAAGTCACTGAATTAAAAAGTTCCCTCCAAGAAATATTTGTGATATTTGAGGTTGAGTTTTTCAGCCTGATCTTCACAATGAGTGGGAGCTTTCCCTGCTTGCGGCTTAAAGAGCAAGCTGATTGGCTTAGTTTATTTAAGGGCGGGACTTTCCTCTTAAACAGATTTCATGTTCAGTGTCACAAGCTTTCCCGTTCGTGTTTTAACCACTGACCTGTCTCCTCCGTTATAACGTCTCCAGTCCCCTCCACAAAATTTCATTGGCTGCCCTCGATGCCACAGCAAAATTTCTGCCACGTCATTGGCTTCCCCATCACCGTGGGGCGGGTGTTTGCATCTTTAAGAGGAGAGTTGTTGGGCTATCGATAACCGGTGGCACAACTATCCAACCTCCCTCCAACCCCCTCCTCCACTTACACATTCACATTGCCGCTGTGCCCAAACTCCCCACCACCTCTTTGCCACCCCTGGTAAAATTTCCTACATCTGCCTCTCGGGTGGTGATTTTTGAGAGCGCCGTATGTTTTCCCCATCGAGAAAATCTACTTAGACCCAGAGTACCTTATATGGTCACGCCACCGACCACAATATGATGCTATGATTATTAAAGATTATATAATACAAGACCTGCTGTTTCGTGGTTCCATGTTTTTCGGGACGTTCTGAACAGGTAAATGTGACACTGCCCCTAGTGCACACGTCAACGTCATGCATGAGAATTTTGGCAGACAACTATGTGACCGTCGGCACACAATGCTCACGCATGTTCGCAGATCCGCAGACGCAGAAATGTAATTCGGCCTTTGAACGCAGCGACGTGTGAAATTGATTTTGCATAGCTGGAAGCGTTTGCATGCTTGCGTATGGGGTACTTTTCTGTCTTTACTGCGCCAAAACAGCGACGTCATGGCTGGATGAGGCGAATGTGGTGAAATGTGACAAGCCACACTGAGTTGCTGTTGATGTGTGTCTCCACAGTCGCCCCCACTGTGAGGATCATCCCTCCCCAGGGAATTCTCAGAGAGGGAGACTCACTCAGCCTTACCTGCTCTGTCACTGGAAATCCACTGTGAGTTTCTGTGTGTGTGTGTGTGTCTTTGCTTTCTCGTGAACGTGTGTGGGTGTACGACACTGAAGGGGGTTGATCTGTGTGTGGGTGAGACTGTTTCTGTACCAAAAGCTCTCTTCTGCCTGCCAGCTTGCCTTTTTTTTTTTCCTAGGGATTCACTCCGCTTATGGAAAACCTGCCCAATCCAGCTGAGCTTAAGAGCAAATGAAAAGATCTATATGAGCTTAAAAGCAAATGCCCAGATACTGTATCAATACACGGGGGGACAGAAGCTACTAGGCCTTCAAAGCCCAACCCCCCTCCGCCTCCGCTCCGCCTCTTCCTTATTCCTCTTATTCCTTTTCTCCCCTACCCCCTCACTTGATCCCTTCTTCTCTGACTCTTTGAGGAATGGAGGACCACGGTTAAATAGCAGGATTAATTAGACAAGAGGGCAAAAAAAATGTACTGAGGGGGCACAAACGCTTTTCACTAAAATAGGCTTATCTGGTTGTATAACTGATTATTCTATGGTGGCTGTCTTTCTTCAGGCATTAGAGTTAATGCAGTGCCATACAGTTGTCTAGCAAAGCTAAATCACAGCCTAAAAACCACATATTAAAGTTAACATATTAACCAAACCATAGGAGACCTACACCACTCACGAAATATGAAGCCAAAAATGTGTTCACCATGGAATTGCTGTTATTAGTCCATTCAAATCTAGGATCAGCAATTTTAAGAGCGCTTTTTATGTAATATCTGATGAAATTACCATCACATTCCGGAAGCTGTCAATAAAATATTTGCCTAGAGGAAAATATCTAGTCTCTGGTTGTTCCACACTCTTAATTGGAGAAGAAGCAACTAGTGTGGACCACCAACATCCAAACTATCAAAACAAGGGGGTTAGGGATGTTGCACATTCACAGAAATTATTATTATCATTTGATTTAACTTGGAAGTGGAAAGTTGGAACTCTGAATTCTATTTCAACCCCAGCCATTTAAGCTACAAAGTGAGGAAAAATCATTGACGCCTCCATGAAAGCGAGTACTATGCGCTAATGTTATTTGTGAGCCTGTGAGCCTACACTAATGTGTTTGTGAGCCTGCTGGTTTAAACAAGTCTGATGCTGGTTTAGCTAGTCACCCAGCATGGCCATACTGGTTGACCATCATACCAGCAACCGGAACACAACATGGTGGGTGCTTAGAACGTATAGCTTAAAGGTTTTATAGCTTTATATCTTAATTAACTACCTTCTCTGTATGTTTATTAAGCTAAAGCAAATTCTACTATATTCTCATTTTTAAAAAGAGAAATTGAGCTTTATTACTGTTGAAAGTGTCAACAGCCATTGGACAACATATGTTGAACTCAGAGCTAAGAACACCTTCCCACTTTCCGAGAAGGAATTCCCAGTAGAGGGGTATTTTCTGTTTTTTTTCCTGAGATGAACAACTGAAATGTTGAAGATTTGAGCTTTACTCGACCACAGCATTGATGGCGAGCCTGATCCTAGCCTTAACATTTTCTAGCTAGCTAGCTACAACTGAGTTGTTTGGTTAGTTTTTAAAACAGTGGCAGACAAAACTGACCACTCCAGTACCCGTTCTACCACTAGCTGAGAGGAAAAGGAACAGAAATGAAAAGAATATGACCCAGTCGCTGACAACAGGGAACATCGTTGTGGCGAGAGATTATTTGGCTTAGCACATTTCCCTCTAAACTGTCCAGCTGATGTACCGAAGTAAGTTAGCTATTGTTAATGTTAGCTGATTACCCAGCTAATGTAGTTGCTGATAAACTAAGACAGCTTGTGCTGTAGCTCTTTAGCTGAGAAGATTAGCTAAAAGTCGTAGCTTGTCTGAAGCTAACCCTGCTGAAAAAACAGCATAGACCATCATGATTTCTGTACTGATATAACCTGGCTTATGCTGGTTTATGCTAGTCTTGTGCTGGTTTAGCTGTTCAACCAGCATGACCAGCATCCAAAACACAACAAATGCTTGACCAGCTATGCCAGTCAATGCTAGTTTTTCTAGCAGGCAGCAAAGTGGGTTCTGGATTCCGGGAAACTATATCCAGCAGAGTTAACGTTAGCTAGCTTCTGTTTTAGCTAATATTAGCTAAATAATTAGGTGTGTAGTTGTTCACTAATGTCATCATTTTTTGTAATAGGTGATTACAGCTAATTTAGCACTGACATTCAGACGTTCTAGCATAGGCTGCAAGTGTGCATGTTCTTGCCATGTGTCTGCGTTTGTTTGGGATGTTGGGTCTAGAGTAGATGAGACTAGCAGGAGTTTGTTGGAAAGACGTCAGTGAACGTCATTATAACTCCACATCAAATTTCGCCATCAGAACCGATTTGGCCCGTCTTAGCTGCATATTCAGAACATGGACAAAGCATGCACAATTTGAAATTATGCAAAGTCTCAATGTATTGGTCTCAACAGACTTTCAGTTAATACATTGAAAATTAGCCAAACTAAAAATGGTTGCATGTAGCTATTTCTGATAGGCTGATATCGTCAGTATGGACTGAAAGAGCTAAACGGTTGGCTCAGCTAGGCCATTAAAGTGAATGCAGTTTGAAGGCTAAGCTAACGTACAGGACAAAACAGGAACGTAAAGCTGAGGGACAGCAATATTACATTCAAAGCTGGGCTGCCAGCGCTGGGCCTTTTATGGAGGAACGGACAGATGATGGATGGAGGGGACAGAAAACGATGGGCTCAGCGGGATCCTGGAGAAGATGAGTGCTGGAGAGGACGAACAAAAAGAGTGGTCAGGCCAGATGGAGGGATGAAGGCGCAGGAGGGGCAGAAGTAGGAAGTCTGGGATTGTGTGTGAGAGGGAGAGAGAAAGACAAAGAGAAAGAGAAAAGGGCCGGGTAAAGCTTTTAGCCTGGAGTACCAACATTCTCTAACTTTCATTACAGGAATAGTTCAATATGTTTAACGCTGATCTCGATCTGCCACATATGTACGCATTTGGTTAATTTGAAAAGTAATGCTGACACATATCACAGTACTTGTTGACTAGAACCTACTTATAATCAAAGCCAGTGGGCAATTGCTTCAAATATTCTCGAATGCTGTGATGCTGTCATGATATGTTTGGAAAAGAATGTGATATTGAATTTGATCAGTATTGCCTAGCACTTCCCACTGTGTGGTCAGAATGCCAGAATATGGAGCACAGGATGGGGGCAGTTAGCAGCTCCGTAATGAAGAACGAGTGTGAGTCTGGTGGGATGAAGGATGGATGCAGCTGTATCCGTTATAGAGCCATAACGATCCTGCTAGTCTGACATTAATCACCAATTTACTGCCGTCCGCTATTGTTGGGGGGTGTGTTTATCAGCAGCCCGTGGCTGTTTTCTTGGTCCATTGTCTGTGTGTGTGTGTGTGTGTGTGTAGGTGGGTGACGTAGGGTTGTCCCCAGCAGGTTTTAATTAAAAGTGTCCAGTGGGATTATTGGCAAAGCTGATAGAGAGATTGTAATCTAGCCAGGGAGGATGAAGGATCTTTTCTTTTCCTGTGGCTTTGTGTGTGTGTGTGTGTGTGTGTGTGTGTGTGTGTGTGTGTGTTTTTCATAATCTCTTTCCCTTCACACTCTTTGTCCCTCAGTCTGTCTTCCGTTATCCTCTCGGCCTCGGCTCCAGGTCCCCAGTGTCTTTTTCTCCTCCTCTTTCTGAGCCTTCACTTTTTGTACTGCTGTATTTTCTATTCACTTCTCAATTCAGTGTGGATGGAAAATGTATGAGGTTTCGTTGTTTAAGATGAGTTACAGCCTTTAAACACCAATGCAGTTAATTGTCTTAGCTTTGTATTTAATTAAAAAAAAAATCTGTGGATGAATCCAAAAAAGGCTCTTAACTTCCTAGGTAGAGAACTGCATGAGGCTAGAAGTAGTCAGGGTATCAGTGGGTCATTGAAAAATGGGGAAAAAGTCATTGCTTCAGCTTTTTATAATAACAAAAACGAGACTCATTTCCGATGCACATCTCAGAGACTTGACTCAGCTTTGAGACTTGACCCAGCTTTGAGACTTGACCCGGAATCGCACCTCAGAGACTTAAGACTTGACTCTGTCTTGCATCTTAAACACTTGAGGCTTACCGAGGATTCGTACCTCAGAGACTTAAGACTCGACTTGGACTCAGACCTTTGAGAGTCAAGACTCGACCTGTACTCACACCTTGAGGCTTGAGAGTTGACTCTGACTGGCACCTCAGAGACTCACAACCCAGACTTGCATCTCAGAGATTTGAGATTTGACTCGTACTCACACCTTGAAGTTTGAGACTTGATTTGGACTCGCCTCTTAGAGACTCTGAACTTGACTTGAACTCGCACCTCAGAGACTAGAGACCTTGGCCTTAAAGGCTAAAAATTCTACCCAAGCTTGTACCTCAGAGACTCTAGACTTGACTTGAATTCACACCTCACAGACTCAAGACTTGACCTGTACTCACACTTTGAGGGTTTAGATGTGACTCGGACTTGCACATTAGAGACTCCAAACTTGACCTGAACACCTCAACTAGAGAGCCTGCTCTGATGCAGACCTGAAAGACTAAAAACTTGACTCAAACACCCACCTCAGAGATTAGAGAACCTTGTCTGACTTGCATCTCAGAGACTCAAACCTTAACCTGGACTCACATCTCAAAGACTTGAGACTCAACTTGGATTCACATCTCACACCAACTGGACTGGCACCTCAGAGACTCTAGACTTAACTCAGGCTTGTATCTCAGAGACTTAAGGCTTGACTCAAAATCTTGACTGAAGACTCAAATCAGATACACTTTTTAGCAGCATGAGACTTCACTCAGACTCACATATCAGAGTTTTAAAATCTGTCTTTAACTCTCTCCACATAGACTCTAGATTTGACTCACACCTCCGACTCTAGACCTAAGTCGGACTTGCACAGAGTGACTTTGGTTGGAACATCTTTAGTTAGACACATTGGGTTTTAGGGCTATGAAGACTGTCATGTATGATCCATCCATATGATTAGACTAGGATTAGTCACCTGAAGGTTTTTATCACATATTTACATCCTGGCATTAACATAGCAGATAAAGCAAAGGCAGCTACAACTATCAATCATCATGGTTTCCACTGTGGTCCTCCCTACTAGTAAAACAAGAACTTTGTGGACTTCTCTCTCATCAATTTTCTGCTTGGTTTTGGTTATACACCATGCTGTGTAAATTTAGCCTTAATGGGTAACAAGTGGCTCAAAGCTCCATTAAAATGCCTCAGTGTGGCATTAAAAGGCATTGCATTAAATTTGCTGATACCTGCAGATACCCAGCTAGTCTATTATGTCTTATAGTGAGCCAACTGGGGTTTATCATGTCTTCTTTTTATTCTCTCTCTCTCTCTCTCTCTCTCTCTATCATTGTCTCTCTCATTCTCTCTCTCTCTCTCTCTTTCTCTCTGTCTCTATCTCTCTGTCTCTCTCTCTCGCTATCATTGTCTCTCTCATTCTCTCTCTCTCATTCTCTCTCTCTCTCTCTCTCTCTCTCTCTCTCCAGGCCACGTAACATCCAGTGGTCACGAGTGAACGACACTCTACCAGAGAGGGCAGAGATCTCTGGCAACACCCTTGTCATGTCTCGTCTCAGCCAGTCCCATAATGGCACTTACCTGTGTCAGGCGCATAACAATTACGGCCGTGCTGCTGACCACTACATGCTGCTGGTGTACGGTAAGGGGCCGTTGCTGGGTCAACAGACTTGACACTGCTATAGGTTCAACATCAGAATGGTCTCAGTACAGTCCATCATGGTCATCATCTTCTCTTTATCTCATATCCAGATAATTTCATCCTTCATTCATTTTTCACGCTGAAAGTAACAGGATTTAGTAAATTTTTTACTCTTCCAGATGCGCAAAAATGTACTGTTATGTCACTTTGGTACCATTTGGTAAGAGTAACTTTACAGTTACACCTTGTGCTCCTTGTCAGAAGGAGGTCAGAAAACACTAGTACCTTAACACTGAGTGCATCAGAAGTGTTGATTATTCTCTTAAGTAGTGTCCTGATCTGACCAAGCAGGTTGGGATCGGGGGTTGACCCAGGTTCCTTTGAGAGGATTGTGTATTCATTATAGGAAGCTCACTTCTTTATTTCTTTATCGCTTTCTACTTATGCCACTGTCATAGAGATGCCATAAACAGACATTATCAGCAATGTTGGGCAATGAGGTACATTTTCAGAAGTTAACAAAGTGCTCAGGGTGTTTGAAGTAGCCAACTTTTGTGGAACATAATGGGCATTTCAAATCTATCACACTTCAAGTCTAGTTTCTACCACTTGCTGCAAGCAATATGGCACCTAAACCATGACTACTGCTACACTTTTCACTCACAACTGGTTAAAAAGGAAACTATCTTAGAAAGGATCTGCTTTATGACAGCAGTAGAGTGTGATGTGTCTAGGTTAAAATCAGCTTTTAATAGCGCATCCAAAATATACTTAGTAATCATCACCTTAGATAAGTCTTAACAAACTAATACTAATGTCATTGGCCTTTGCAAGCAACATCTGCTTAATAAATCATACATTTTAGAGTGGTTACCCTTATACACTGTACCTCTCCCATCTGACCATCTAATCTTTGATCCAAAGCACTGCTACGGCACTGCCTCATTCTCTAGTGCTAACGGTGACTTCAGGCATTGCACCTTTCAACAGGAGCAGCAGCAGGGCTGATTTATTATTGAGCAGTTATGTAAGGAATTAGGTCTCTCGAGGCGGCCCCCTCTCTCCCTCTATCTCCCTTTTTCTTCCCTTTCTTCGCCCGGTAAAGGCAGCCATCAAACGCGGCGCCTTAACGAGGCATCTCCGAGAGCCCAGGTGGGTGGGAATGTCATCTTTCATCCCGGCCGCCATCCCTCGCTCCCTCTCTCTCTCCATCGCTGCATTTGGCGAAGCGTGTCGCCTTTGATGCTCCCTTGTACTTCAGAGGACGTCTCCCCTCTCCGTTCTTTTTCCTTTTTCCATTCGCTTTTTTCCCCTCTCTTGCTCCGCCCAGCTGTCTCATAACGGAAGAAAGGGGACGGACAGACCATCCCAGGCAGCGGTGCAGGCTAAGAGGAAGATGGGCAGAGGCTAAAGGAGTAGTGTGGCCACTTACACGTGAAAATGACTTATTTATATCATTATTACTCTAAATGTTTGGTGCCCAAAGATTCTCCAAGACTCAAGTAGTTAACAAGTAATGGAAGCAAATACCCCCCAAATAAGCAAACTACATGCCTAAATCTTTAGACACTTGCCCCAAAATGTGTCAAGTTGTTATGTAACAAATGTTTTTTATACACTAGGAACAAAAAGGTAACCTAAAACATAAGCATTCTTAACGGATCCAGGAAAAAAAACATACACTTGAAATCTCTGGTTACTATTAATAACAGTATTTTTTCATTCCAATCTGGTCTTATTTCCAAACCCCCAAATGTTTCTGGATCGACATAATGTATCATGTTGTGCTTAAGCAATTGATTTATTTGGTAATTAGGTCCTATAAGTAGACAGTAACTCTGAATGTTCATTTTCCGTACAACCTCATGTCTGTTTTAGCAGTTTGCTGAACTGATGGCTGGCAAAACCTTTTGGCCAAAAATCTAAAATATCAGATCATTTTGACAGAAAAGCAAATATTAAGTAGATCTACAAGTGTCAAAAATCCAAGACTTTACAACTAATTTTAATGGTGATAAAAATAAGAGATAGTTTTAAGTTGTTTTAAAATGTTTTAAGTGAGTGAATACTCTTTCAGCGCTCTCACAATAATCAGATTCATCTGCTCGGGGATGTTACAAAATTATTAAACATTAAATGCAATTACATATTTCCACCCCAGAAGTTTACAAATCCCCAAAGCGTACATAGTGCAACTTTAAAAACTTCACAACTGGAGCAGATTTATGTGTTGAATAAGACATTCAGTTCGTTCAATGCTTAAAAAAGCTATGAGCTACCATTACTTGTTAGCTAAGTTTGTCTTGTAGCTCCAGTACAAACATAAGAAGCAAACCTAAGACACTTACTGAGTGGTTGACTACATTTGGTATGAACTTATATAGAAGTTTGAGTTTTAGCAGAACTGTTCTTTTAACATGCACTCCAGCTGTATCATAATTAAGCTCAGTCCTGAAAATCATACTCAGGATCAAGAGAGAAGTAAATGAAAGGAAGATGGCCAACAGGCAACTGAAGGGAAGAAGAAGAAGAAGAGGAGAAGAAGAAGTAGGAGAAAAGACGTTGAGTCAGCAGAAGAGCAGACGGAGCAACACTATGAGGAGAGGGCCCTCAATCTTTCTTTCTTGCTGCTTTGCTCCAAAAAACGTTTTTTTTTTCTGTTTTTTATACCTGGGATGGCTGCGAAGCGCAAAATCAGGAGAAAACACAGCCAATTTGTTGCAGGTTCTTCTGCTGCGTCAGTTTAATAGAGGCGCTTTATGTACTGCTCGGAAAGCTGTTTATAAATGAGGGTGAGAATAAATGGGGGGACATGGAGGAGAGAAAGTGAGGAGAGCAGATAAGAAAGATTGAGCAGGCGAGCAGGGAGAGGAGTTGAGAGCATCAAAGAAGAAGACAAAGAGAGATAAAGGGGTGAGGAAAGTGGATGCAGGCAGTGAGTGAGAGCGAGAGAAAAGAAGAGCAAAGGAGTGGGATGTAGAGAATGATGTTGGTAAGTGATCTCAGGTGTGTGATTTCATGGCCATTTATTTAGGTCGTTGTGGGGAGCAAACGTCCACTGATGATGGAAAACTTAATATTATTACATCATCAAGACATTTGGCTGGTTCTCCAGAGGAAAAATCCTTGTTTACAAAAAAGTAAAGAGCTGAAATATTAGCTTTTGATTTCTAAGATGTAGTTTCGCCAGTCAGATTTCTGTCTAGCACCAGTCTGTTAAGTTTCATCACTCAACATTATCAGAACCACCTGCTTTGACTGGAAGGGTTCACTTGTGCTGTCTTAGGTCCAGTTCACTCTAGATGTTGGTCATTTTTGTAACTGAACAAATGCACTTCCATTTTAAATCACACACTTCCACTTTTTAGAGTGTAACTAGAAAACTATATTTAAAATAAGAATTTACCAAAACATTATTGTCCTGGTAGCCTAGTAGTTGCAGAGCAGCTCCTATGCGGTAGCAATGGTAAGTTAAGGCCACTGTTATGATGGGGCTTTTATCGGTCAGGAACATTGGTTAAAGATTTGTGATCGTGATTTCTTCACAATGCAAGATCTGCTACTTGTGCTGTCAGGTGTTAAACCTACTATAAAACTACTTAGTAGCAAAAAGGAAAATATAAAAAATAGGTAATGTTCACACCAGATATGCTTACATGATACTACTATGTCAAGTCTGGGGTGAATTCAAGGTTAGCATGACATGTCAGGGCAAGCAGTTTTCAGTGGTATAACAAACACTCAGGGAAATCAAGTGTTAGAGCAATGGACACAATGGTATTTATTATACTTACTACTAGCTTCATCAAACAAATTA
This sequence comes from Pygocentrus nattereri, assembly GCF_015220715.1. Classification (NCBI taxonomy): domain Eukaryota; kingdom Metazoa; phylum Chordata; class Actinopteri; order Characiformes; family Serrasalmidae; genus Pygocentrus; species Pygocentrus nattereri. The sequence goes on along the minus strand of NC_051213.1, from coordinate 43,417,108 downwards.
CTAAATAAAGACAGGGTGTCATGAAGGATTGGCATTGTCACAGTGTGGAGGGCAACTGCAACTGCTTGCTACTGTTGCCTAGCTAGCTGTTGGCTTGATAAACAAGGTTGAAAACTCTCTCTGAGTGGAGTGTCTAAGGTGAAAACTAATGTTAGGTGTAGTGCACTTAGTTATTCATGCAGAAGTCAGTGCAATGCCTCACAAAAATATGAAATACAGACTTGCTCTGTGTAATGGGATGATATTCAGTTTAGTTCAATTTAAGATTTATTTATACAGCACTTTTTACAAAGCTGTTGTCATAAACCATCTTTACAGAAATCCAGTTCCAAGCCCCAAATGAGCAAACCAAAGCAACTCTGGCAAGAATAATAAGACATTTTGAGAGGAAACAAGAATTCATCTTCTTCAGGTCAACACCGAATAGCAAAACAATAACACAACGTCAGCAATATGAAATAAGTATAAAGAATTGAAAATCGATGGGATTTCAATTGTGGGAAAAAGATAAGAAATGAGCCTGTCAGTGGACAGACATGTTTAGATTAGCCACTGATAACCAGTGGTTACTGTTAGAGGCCTTTTAGAGTAGCAAATTTGAAATAGATCTCCAAAAAATTGTGATTACTGTTAAAAGCCTGTCTTTAGACAGAAGTACTTACATCGAGCAATGATAACCAATAGCTACTTTTAAAAGCCTATCAGAGGGCAGTCAACTGGTCTGGAAGGCAGTTAAGCAGGGACACTTGATCAAGGCAGATCTTGCAACAGCTTCTAGAAGGCAGGCGTGAGGCGAGTAGGGACACCTGGTCAAGGTTGATTTTGTGACAGCCTCCGCAGGGTAGGCAAGTAAGGACATCCAATCAAGGCAGATTGTGCAACAGCATCTGGAGGGCAGCAAGCAGGGACACTCGATCAAGAGAGATCTTGTGACAACATCTGGAGAGCAGGTGAGCAGGGGCACAAGATTAAGGCAGATCTTGCAACAGCACTTGGAGGGTGGGCAAGTAGGGGTATCCAATCTAGGCAGATCTTTCGACAGCAACCTAAGGGTAGGCAAGCAGGGGAATCCAATCAAGGCAGATCTTGCGACAGCATCCAAAGTGCAGGTGAACAGGGGCATCCAATCAAGGCAGAGCTTGTAGGGGTGCTCAGTCAAGGCAGACCTTGTAACAGCATCAGACTGGATAGGAAAGGCATTGTTAGCTGGCAAAGAAACATATGGCTTCTGTTGTTACACTTGTCACATACATGGAACTTGGATTAATCAATTAATTTACTACTAGTGGATTGATTATCATAAACTAGATTGAGGTTTTCAGGTTTAACATTTGATTGGTTAAGCTGTTGGAAAATACTTAGCAACTTCTCACCAAATTTTAGTGGATATCACTCAAAATATGCAATCAAATAAAGGATGGCAGTTAAACATCATTGGCTGCTGTTAACAGGCTCTCTTAAATTAAGAGACCCTTATTAGTCCCACAATGGGGAAATTTCACCTCTGCATTTAACCCATCCATGAAGTGAAACACCACATACACTCTAGTGAGCACACACACACTAGGGGGCAGTGAGCACACTTGCCCAGAGCGGTGGGCAGCCCAATCCGCAGCACCCGGGGAGCAATTGGGGGTTAGGTGTCTTGCTTAAGGACACCTCAGTCATGTGCTGTCTGCTCTGGGGATCGAACTGGCGACCTTCCAGTTACGAAGCTGGTTCCCTAACCTCCAGCCCATGACTGTCCCCTTGAACAGCAGTACACTCTATATCATTATGAGTATATGCTGCCTTCACGACTGTGACTGTATTTGGGTCTCAGTGATAAACAAGATTAAGAAATGCATAAAGTAACTGGAATGTCCTATATTTACCTCCTTTAACATTCATCCTGTTCATAAGATTATTACTATAACAGTTGCACTTTTGCAGGTTTTAGGTGATGTCATGATGTCAGTGATACATAATTAAAATGCATATTAAATTAAAATTGCTGCAATTTCCTCAGCCAAATATAGAAATAAACTTTAGATGCAGCCCTGGTGGTGATGAAGATGGAGGTTGAGGAGAAATTGCAGGAGGGAGCAGCCTTGGCCCAGGGGATGGGCAGAAAAGCAGCAGCCCTTTAGTGCGCAGTGGTGATAATTGGAGGGAGCGGCAGGGCCCTCCAATTAACTCAGTGAAACTTGGGTGAGGAGAAAGAAGGAGAGTAGATGAAGATGGAAGAGAAATAATAACCGAAGATGTTATCATTTTTTTCTGCCTACAGTGATCTATGGTAGGAATGTTAAGGGGGAAGGAGAGTGGTGTGTTGAATAGGGAACGAGAGTGCAGGACTAACCTTTAACCTGAGAGGCAGGAAGGCTTGCAGCAAATGATGCCAGGATTAGGGATGGATGTTTTTTTTGCAATTTGACTATTTGAATTTTTGGACAGATACTTTTGGAATATCCCAAAGTGAAAATAATTTACATTGTTATGAATCAAATTGTAAACATGGAAGATTTAACATTTGATTGTGTTCAGCCAGTGTGAGAGTTGACCAGAGGCTGTCCAGATGACCTGTAATGAGATTACCTCTTTTTTACCTTTTCTTTTCCAATCAAACGGTTTTATGATGGGTTTAAAACTTGACAGCACAAGCAGCAAATCTGTTCATTGCACCAAAATTACAATCACAAGTTTTTACCACTCATCAGAGATTAGCGTATACATACAGTTAGTACAGCACAGGAGCTGCTCTGCAGCTGCCACACCAAAAGATACTTATATTGTGCTATAATATTGCTTTAAATAAAGTTCCGATTGCTATAGAAAATGAGAATGTGTGATTTGACTGGCTCTCTATGGAGTTTACGCTTCACTAGCACGCAAGTGGGAAGAAGATACTTTTGTAAGGTTGGTGGGGCTAATGTTTTGACATTGGATCCAATAGCACAGCTGGTGTGACCTGAAATACTGAATACATTTGTATCTGTTCTAACAGGACAGATGGATGACTTAAACACTTCAGATGTTTTAAGGATCATTTTGAGAATAAGATTTCAGGTTCTTGTACGTGAATATTGACTGATGTCCAAAGCCTGTGAAATGTTATTTGTGCCAGCTCTACAAACTACACATTGTCACTGTCCAAAAAAGCCATGCATGTCCATTTTTGTCCATTTTTGAGCTTAGCAGCTGTCACATTGTGTGAAAATTCCATGGTGAATGAACCCTTAAGAAATGCCCCAAAATAACTTGGAATGACATTTCTTTATATTAACATACAAAGTTACTATTAGTTACTATTATGGAACTACATGTTTTTATTTGGACAGCGATGATATGCCTTATTTGGTATCTGTGTATTTAAATGACCATGACCATCCCTAACTGGGCTTGGGCTCTAGTTTCGCTCAGTGGATGTAAAAACTGAGCGTTTGTTTTGCGTCCAGAATTGAAATGGATGAGTGGCCAAAGATGTGTGGAAGTCATTAAAGTGGAGAAAGTGAAGCCAAAAGTGAGAGAGAGAGCTGGAGAAGGGAAAGAGTGGGAGGGTGAGGGAGGGAGGGAGGGAGGGAGGGAGGGAGGGAGGGAGGGAGAGAGAGAGAGAGAGAGAGAGAGAGAGAGAGAGAGAGAGAGAGAGAGAGAGAGAGAGAGAGAGAGAGAGAGAGAGAGAGAGAGAGAGAGAGAGAGAGAGAGAGAGAGAGAGAGAGAGAGAGAGAGAGTGGGTGATAAAGGACTGAGGGCATACGAAAAGCTGATGGAGAGAAGGTTGGGTGGGAGGAGCTGAAAGGGCCAGCAGATACTGGTCTCTGTAGATATTTGTTTGAGTTGTGTCCATTCTTTACCTATATTACAGCTTCTGTTCTTTTCAGGAGACTCGCTTTCAGTTTCTCAAAGAAAACTGGAGGGATGTTTTTTGCACACCTCCAAAGTTCAGGAAGTCGGTTGAATTTTCTACTTCTCACAATCGAAATAATCCTAAATGCAAAATTAGACTGATCAATCTGTAAAACCTTCGTCAGTGTTTGGTCCACATTTTCTTTTGCGTCTATTTCCTTTCCTCAGTAAGAGCTTCTTGACAGCTTCTCACCCTTTCAGACCCAAAGTGTTGTTGTCTTCTCACATGGACAGAAACACCTGGGAATTTTTTCACATCCAAAGCAAGAATTCTCCTCAGAGATGAAAACTTTTTGGCCCATCCTGTTTCACCCTTTGCCTCTGCCACTTAGCCCTTAGCCCTCTGTTTTGTGCATTCACTCCTATGGGGGAAAATCAAGTTTTCCCAATTTTTGTTGGGATTTCAACAAAACTGGCACTTCAGACTGAGGTTTTTCAGAGGTAAACAGTGTTTAAAGTCAAAAAAACGGCAAGATGGCTGCACAACGAAACCCACAAATGTGAGAATTTTCTCTGTTAAAAAATTACAATAACCACTGTATTATCATAGTTTAATGTCATTTCAATGTATTATTCTCCTTTTCATCATAACAGGCATTTAAAATTGCTAATAGTATGCTTATGTCTTAATAGCTAGCTAGCTAAATTTCCCATTCCACCTTCAATAGTCCACCAGTGCTGATGCCTGAAGTGCCAGAATGTAACTCCTGCTCCATTTAAGGTGGAACAGGACAGTACGAACAAGAAGCTGATAAATAGCTGACTTCAACTTCATAATCAGCAAAAAATTAGGGGTGAGTGATAATAAATAATTGCACCCCCCCACACCACCCTGAAAGCATATGATGTAACTAAAGACCAGCAGTGAGGAGCTGAGCTTTACGCTCCTCTGCTATCACTGAAGACTAGCAGGGTCGCCCGCAGAGCAGCGCTAGTAGATGCTAATGAAGTAATGGTCTTTTTAATGCTCTTTTCCCGTTTCGTAGGGCAGACTTCAACCACTATCCGTTGTACCTGAGTTACAAGAGGCAAGGTGATACTCAAAAACAAGGGGTAGAGGCAAAAATAAGACATGGGATTGGGCCTTAATCTGGCAGTGACATTTTTGGTGGTCTGTAAAGTGTTGCAGGTGGTTGCTAGGAGTCCCATTTACTCTGCATCATTTTTTGAACACTAGTTTTGGAAATGGGAACTTTTTTAAAGAGGAACATAATGCCAGTAATCACAGATAGATTTCAGAGGAGGCTTTGGTGTAATTTTCAGCTAAATATATTTCCTGCCTTTTTACTGACACTGAAAAATGGCTTGTACTTAGTGGCCATTTTGACTGGAAATGAAATAAATACTGAGTCAAAAGCAGTGCATACCCACTCAGCTAGAGGAGAAATAGCATTAGAAATAGCCTCAATAGAGAGAGACCAGTTTAGCTGAAATGGGAAAGCAACTGCAGAGGAATGAGATGAACGAGCTGTGATATGGAGAGATATTAGGGAAAGAACGATGGGGTGAGAGTGAAACAGCGCTCTACTGCGCCCTGCTGGTTGTGAGAGGAACAAAACTGAGCTCTAAACTGACCCTTGATGTCCACTTTGGAACTTCAAACTGACCTGAGCGGCCTACAGAAGTCAATGCAGTATAACATCTGTTTAACATCAACGCCTGACTGGACTGAGGCCCATGGCGACCAGATGGCAGACCCATATTCACTTACACACACACATCCACATCTGTGTATCTGGCTCTCTGCCTGTTTGTCCTAGATATCCATACACACACACACACACACGTCATATTCCTGCATGTACAGTAGTCGTGTGTGTAATTCGCCTATCCATGCTGTGCCTACAAATGTGTTTATAGTAACTGGTGGACAAGCTTTACAGACCACAGGCAAAAATTCCATGGTAAACCACAACGATTACAGCTAGCCCTTCAAGTCTTGAGTCTTAAATGCCAAACACTGTCAAAACATAAGGAAAAAACCCACCTCTACAATGATATCTTCTGCTAGCACCCCTATGGGACTCTAGTAGCTTGTTAGGTACTAAGCTGATGCCGATGAATGTTTTTGGCTGTTGTAGATTAAACGCTTCTAAAAAAAAACATTATATGTTTCACTTGAAGCTTGTGACAAACATGTTAGCGAATGTTTTACCTTGTAGCAGTTCAACAGTGACTCGTTAAGAAGAGAGGCTAGAGCTGCTACCACTGTTTTCCATTTCTAACAACTCTCAGAAATAAAGGTACTAAACTGTCACTGGGGTGGTACCCTCAAGCGTACATCTCAGTACCTTTGGTCAGGGAACATAACTGTACATAAATGTTGTATTGACTCCACACACCCCGTCTCGAATCCAGGCTTTTTATTTTATTGTTCTGTTTTATGCATTAGGATATAAAATGCTAATTTACTTTGTAAGATTTAATTTAAGGTTCAGAATTGAACCTTAAAACCACTGTTGTGCTTTTGATGGTACATTTGTATATGGTTTGTACCTTGATGAACACAAAATGTACCTGCACAGAACCTTTATTTCTAACAGTGCACTGAGTAGGCTAATTTATTTTAAATAAATTAATTTATTTTCAATTCAATTGAATAAAAAAGAATGATAAACAATTACAAAGAAAGGTTTGGTGAAGGTCAAAGACAGAGACACTGAAAATAGTCAGGACTGAAAGAAAGAATTTGTATGTGGAGCATGGATGTGCCATTACCTGCATGTACAGTAGTGGTAATATGTGTAATTCCTGCATGTACAGTAGTGGTAATATGTGTAATTCCTGCATGTACAGTAGTGGTAATATGTGTGACTGTGTTTAACTCATTCCCATGTCATTCCCTCATAGAGAATGTATCTGTGTCTGTTACTCCATCCTCCACCTCATCCCCCACCCCTTCATCCCCCAGTTTAGAGCCGGAACCCAGAGGTAACCATCCTTCTCTTCTCTTCTCTTCTCTTCTCTTCTCTTCTCTTCTCTTCTCTTCTGTTTTTTCTGCCCTCTTCTTATTTCTTTTCTCCTTTTCTACTTTCTTCTCTCCTTTTTTGTCTTGTCTCTTTGCTTGGCTTTTCTTCTACTCTTGCATTTCTTCTTTTCTTCTCATCTCTTCTTTATTTTTTGTCTTTAAATGTTTTTTTCTTTTCTGCACTCTTTTCTCTTGTATTCTTTTGTCTCTTCTTCTCTTCAGTCTTCTTCTGTTTTTTCCTCTTCCCTTCTCTTCTCCACTTGTCTCCTCTCTTCTCCACTTGTCTCTTCTCTTCAGTTTTCTTATGTGAACTTCTTTTTAGTTCCTTGTTATGTTTCTTTGGCTTTCATTTCTTTTTCTTTTTAGTTCATGTCTTTCCAGTTCTCTTCTCTCCTTTTATCTTCTTTTGATTTCTTTTTTCCTCTTCTCTTTTCCTCTGTTCAGTTCTTTTCTCTTCTCCTCTCTTCAGGTCTCGTCTCTACTCGTCTCTTCAGTTCTTTTCTCTTTTCTTCTCTTCAGTTCCCTTCTGGTTTCTTTGCTTCTCTTCAGTTTTCCTCTGTTATTATTTCACTTCTGATTCTGTCTTCTTTTCCCTCTGTTAGTCTCTCTCACTCCTCTCATCTGCACTGAATAACGTTCTACCTTTTTCCCCTCACATTCTGCAGGACCACCTTGCAAGCAATCTGCCTATTCCTGTTACTGTAGAGCCTCAATAATGGGCTGTTTTTATTAACACGTTCTAACAGTCTCACACACACACACAGACACACATGAATGCTCTCATTGTCTTCAATGTCCTTGTCTTCTCAAGCACGAGCGCTTTTCTCTGTCCAGTCAGCGGTTGTGTGCTATTTCTTTCCATTACGCGAGCGTGTGCAGATGACAACAGTCACACAAAGACGGGGGAAGGAGAGGGAAGGGTAAAGGGGTCTGGAAGTGCAGTTCCCTTTGGTGTTTCAGGTCAGAAGGGTGTTTATTGCCATGACCACGGTCATCACTACACACAGACACAAAAGAGCTTACTCTGCACATCCCAGCGACGTATGACTTTCGATTAGGGCACTTTCAGACTCGGACAACGGAGTGTATTTTTGAAAGGTAGGTATAAAAAAATGACAGAAAAGTCCTACGATAAACTAAAGGGGCCTAAAGTAGAGTTCAGTATGTTATTTGACGTGTTTTGCAGTATTCTGTAGTGCTGCGGTGTCTCCTTCAGCATCATCAATCTGACAGAATTCATGTTTTCATGTTTTCATTTATCAGGGTTCCCTCAATACAATACCCAGAATGCAATTAAGCAATTAAGAAGTACATAATACAACTATTGGGAATTTCTGTGGTGCCAACCAATCAAGACTGCTAGACTTGCCACTCAACTCAGTTGCACCAAGTTTGCATAAGTTTATAAACTTAAGTTTGCTCATAAAGTCTTTACTAAGTCCTTAGTCACACTAGTTAGTTTCAGACTATCCTTTTGCTAAATTTGGTTGCACTACAAATCTGTGATAACTAATTAATTCTCACGTGGCTTTAACATGAAGATAACATGTTCAGAACCAATCAGTAAACCCGCTGCCATGGAAACGTGATGGCAGTTGTTCCGACTATTTCCATGAAAAAATATCCAGCATAGAATAATGCTCCACTTAATAATCTGATAACTAGAAAATCAGATTTTGTCAATAATCAACGCGTTTAGATGCACATGAATTATCAGTTAATGGGGAAAGTCCAGGTCTGCATGAGTCAGGCCGTAATCGGATTTCTGCTTTGCAGCCAAACAATAAAGTAACAGAAGAACATGTGATGTAAACATTCTGTATGTCGCTGCACTTTACCTGAAAATATGAACATACATGATCTATAAGATGCATACAATATTTAAATCCTTCATTTAGTTTAGCACGCAGGTCCAAAAGCGTTTTGCTGCATCTCACGGCAAACATGCTCGCTTATTTCCGGTACCGTGGTCTGTTATAGCGCAAAGCGCAGACTGAGAAGTTCGAAAGAAATCAGAGTAAGAGTTTACATTCAGTGAGAAACTATAAATATTTAGTGTGTAAATATTTAGTAACTACTAAGCTCAGTGTTAAAACCACTTTGTGTGGTGCAACTCATTCTGATCTATAAGCTCTGCTTCTCCTAACTCAGTTTTCAGTGCTGCATCTCAGTTATGTATGTTCTCAAGCCAGTTTCCACACAAGCTGGGGCTCTTTCCACCAGTGGTCTCCAACCCTGATTCTGGAGAGCTCCCTGCCTGTAGAGCCTAGCTCAGTCAACAATTTGCAACATCTGCTCCAGGTAATCAGCCTCTTACCAGGTTCCTGATTTGCTGGACCAGCTGCATTATAGTTAAGCAAGGGGCTGGGCAGCTTATTGGACAATAGAATGGAACAATGATGATGGTGCTTTTGCCTGCAAATAGACATTACATGCAAAGAGCGAATACTGTTTTCCTCACACACTGACTGCACAGACACAGGGATTAAATAGTAATAAGCACACAATCGATTTCTCACTGATGGCCGGTTACCTTACTAACTTTAGCTATTAGCTTGTAGCCTGAGTCATTTTGGTCATACTTTGAAGTCTAGAGGGGCCTTACAGTGAAAAGCTTCTAAAGTGAAAAGGTACTAAAAAGAGTCTATAGAAAAAGAGCCTATAGTATTAGATAGATTTGGGTTTTACTTATAAATGGGCTTGTCAAAGATCTATGGGCTCTGGGGTCATAACAGGCCCTTCAGTGGCCCATGCACATCCAGGCATTCATTAAGCCTCGGACCGAGCTTTAAGAGTCTGTAGGCTCGAACGGAGAAACAGCTCACAGCTACAGAAACAAGCATTCTGTCATCTGACCTACAAAAGAAAGTTTACGTCTCTTTCCTCCACGAAAGGCTTGTCACTGAGCGCTGACGTTTCCCTTTTCGCTCTCACACCTTTTCTTTCTCCATTGCTCTATTTTCTTCCCGCTCTCGCTCTGTCTTTCAGCCTCTCTGTCTTTATCTCATTTTCCTCTGTGTTCTCATTCTCCTTGTGCTCTCTCGCCCAGAGAGAGGGATGAAGGCAGCATGGGGCATTGCTTCCTCCGACCACGTGTGTTGGTGCGAAGGTGTGGAGAGCGTCTCATTCTGCTGTCACTAACTGAGTGTGAGCTGAAGGCACACGAGGCCGAGAGCTGCTTAATTTTTCATCCCTTATAAAATATTGCTCTCCAGACTTCTAATGAAATCTACTCGCCAGCCTGTTCAGCACAGCTCTCTCTCCCTCTACACATCTCTCTCTCTCTCTCTCTCTCTCTCTCTCTCTCTCTCTCTCTCTCTCTCTGTCTATCTCTCTCTCTCCCCATACCTACATCCACACCTCTCTCGCTCTCTCTCTCTCTCTCCCTCTACACATCTCTCTCTCTCTCTCTCTCTCTCTCTCTCTCTCTCTCTCCCCATACCTACATCCACACCTCTCTCGCTCTCTCTCTCTCTCTCCCTCTACACATCTCTCTCTCTCTCTCTCTCTCTCTCTCTCTCTCTCTATCTCTCTCTCTCCCCATACCTACATCCACACCTCTCTCGCTCTCTCTCTCTCTCTCTCTCTCTCTCTGTCTATCTCTCTCTCCCCATATCTACATCCACACCTCTCTCTCTCTCTCTCTCTCTCTCTCTCTCTCTCTCTCTCTCTCTCTCTCTGTCTATCTCTCTCTCTCCCCATATCTACATCCACACCTCTCTCTCTCGCTCTCTCTCTCTCTCTCTCTCTCTCTCTCTCCCCATACCTACATCCACACCTCTCTCTCTCTATCTCGCTCTCTATCTCGCTCTCTCCCCATACCTACATCCACACCTCTCTCTCTCATTCTCTCTCTCTATTTCGCTCTCTCTCCATACCTACATCCACACCTCTCTCTGTCTCTCTCCATACCTACATCCACACCTCTCTCTGTCTCTCTCCATACCTACATCCTCACCTCTCTCTGTCTCTTTTCTCTCTACACCTCTTTCACGCTCTCTCTCTCTACATACCTACATCCTCACCTCTTTCGTTCTCTCTACATACCTACATCCTCACCTCTTTCGTTCTCTCTACATACCTACATCCTCACCTCTTTCGTTCTCTCTCCATACCTACATCCTCACCTCTGTCACTTTTCTCTCGATACCTCTCCCTCACTCTCTCTATTTCCCTCCCTCTCTCTTCTTTCTCTCTCCCTCACCCTGTCTTTCTTCTCTTTCCACACCTCTCCCTTTCCCATGTTATCTTCCTACTCTTTTCCTCACCTTGTCTTCCCTCCCCAAACTTTCTCCTTTTCTTTTTCCTTCTGACACTTTTTCGCTCCTACTCAGTCTCTTTGCACCTCCTTCTCTTTCTCTGTAAACAAAAATAGCTTTATTAATGATTAATGTACAGTTTTCTATTCTGTCTACAGTGGAGCAGTTTATGCTTTTGTGAAAGGTTTCATGCACATAAAGACAGACTTGAATCATGATTTCCTCTCTTTGAGCCGAACTGAGTTGTAATGTAAGGTACAACATCATATTTGAACGACAGCAGGAAACTCAGTGACAGTATAAATCATGAGGGTCCTGAGACGCACAACACAGGCTCACAAATCCCTCTCTTTCTCTCTCCCTCTGTCTGTTTCTCTCTCTTTCTCCCTTTGTTCCTCTCTCTCTCTTTCTCTCTCCCTCTGTCTGTTTCTCTCTCTTTCTCCCTTTGTTCCTCTCTCTCTCTTTCTCTCTCCCTCTGTCTGTTTCTCTCTCTTTCTCCCTTTGTTCCTCTCTCTCTCTTTCTCTCTCCCTCTGTCTGTTTCTCTTTCTCTCCTCTCTCTCTGTCTCTTCCTCGCTCTCTCTCTCTCTGTCTGTTGCTCTCTCTTTCTCTTTCTCTCTCCCTCTGTCTGTTCCTCTCTCGTTCTCTCTCTCTCTCCCTCTGTCTGTTCCTCTCTCTTTCTCTCTCTCTCTCCCTCTGTCTGTTCCTCTCTCTTTCTCTCTTTCTCTCTGTCCCTCTCTCTTTCTCTCCCTCTGTCTGTTCCACTCTCTTTCTCTCATTCTCTCTCTCCCCCTCTGTCTGTTCCTCACCCTCTCCTTTCTCTCTTCCTCTTTCTCCATCTGTTTGTTTCTCTTTCTCTCCTCTCTCTCTCCTCTCTCTCTCTCTCTCTCTCTCTATCCCCCTCTCTCTTTCTCTCTCTCCCTCTGTCTCTTCCTCGCTCTCTCTCTCTCTTTCTCTCCCTCTGTCTCTTCTTCGCTCACTCTGTCTGTTCCTCTCTTTCTCTCTTTCTCTCTGTCCCTCTCTCTTTCTCTCCCTCTGTCTGTTCCACTCTTTCTCTCATTCTCTCTCTCCCCCTCTGTCTGTTCCTCTCCCTCTCCTTTCTCTCTTCTTCTCTTTCTCCATCTGTTTGTTTCTCTTTCTCTCCTCTCTCTCTCTGCTCGCTCTCTCTCTCTCTCTCTCTCTATCCCCCTCTATCTTTCTCTCTCTCCCTCTGTCTCTTCCTCGCTCTCTCTCTCTCTCTTTCTCTCCCTCTGTCTCTTCTTCGCTCACTCTCTCTGTCTGTTCCTCTCTCGTTCTCTCTTTCTCTCCCTCTGTCTGTTCCTCTCTTGTTCTCTCTCTCTCCCTCTGTCTGTTCCTCTCTCTTTCTCTCTGTCCCTCTCTCTTTTTCTTACTCTCTCTTTCTCTCCCTCTGTCTGTTCCACTCTCTTTCTCTCATTCTCTAGAGAAAGACCACTCTCATTTCTATCCATTCCTCTTTCTTTCTCTATCTCTGTCTGTCCCTCACTTTCTCTCCTTCTGTCTCTCTTTCCATCTCTTTCTCTATCTATTCCTCTCTCTTTCTCTTTCACTCTCTCTCCCTCTTTCTCTATCTCTGTCCCTCATTTTTTCTTTGCTCTGTCTTTCTCTTTCCCTCTCTTTCTCTGTGTCTGGCTCTTCCTCTCTCTTCCTCTCCTTTTCTCTCTCTCTTGTTCCAAGTACACTTGTCTTTCTTTCTAAGATCACTAGCCAACTTTATTTGATCGTTGTTTCTGTCTCTGCTGCTTTTCAGCTTTTCATCTAATCATCTCTCATGTTTCCTCTTCTTCATCCTCTCTCACTCTCTGTACCTCCATCACTCTCAGCCCGTTTAATCAGGCCATTAAATATTTAGCGCTGTTGTCCGGTTCCACATGAAAGTGTGTTTGAGTCGATGTGTGTGTGTGTGTGTGTGTGTGTGTGTGTGTGTGTGTGTGTGTGTGTGTGTGTGTGTGTGTGTGTGTGTGTGTGTGTGTTTGAGGACTCTCAGCAGATCTCAGACACACATAGACATCATCTCTCACCCCCGGACTCGTTTCTGCTGTCTGTCTCTCTCTCCCCCGCTCTGTCACTGTGTGTCAGTCTCATTGTAGACAACTTGTGTGTTGGAATACACCTGGGGGATGACTCAATCTCTCTCTCTCTCTCTCTCTCTCTCTCTCTCTCTCTCTCTCTCTCTCTCTCTCCCCTTTCTGTGTGTGTGTGTGTGTATCTGTGGCAGACCCCGGGGCGGTGGTGGAGACCCACAGTGCAGTACCATATGCAGTCATAGGGGGCGTTCTGGCTCTGCTGGTTTTCACCATCATCTGCGTGCTCATCGTTACCATCTGGTGTTCCGTCCGACAGAAAGGTGAGTCCCGAACTGCTTTTTTTTCCAAAGACCTGTTATTCTGGTCCATTCATCAAGAAATTTTCACAAAATGTGAAAAAGTGTGTGTATATATATATATATACAGACACTCCCCTCTATAGATACTCTACAGACACTCCCCTCTATAGATACTCTACAGACACTCCCCTCTATAGATACTCTACAGACACTCCCCTTTAAAGATACTCTACAGATACTCCCTCTACAGATACTCTACCGATACTCTCCAGACACTCCCATCTACAGATACTCTACATATACTCTCCTCTATAGATATTCTACCAATACCACCCCCGCATAGATAAACCCCATATATACGCCATAGATACCCAAATCAACAAAATCAGTGATAATATAAAACCTGAGGGGCCTAAGACTCCCCCTATAAATACTCTACAGATACTCCCCCTACAGATACTTCCCCTCTACCAATCCCCTGTAGATACTCTACAAATACAGTATCTAAAAAAAAAACACTGTATGACCTTGGCCACAATACTATAGCTCAGTTTCTAGGTGTTAGCAATCTTCTTATAGCCTAGGCCACCTTTATGGAGAGCAACAATTCTATTTCTCACATGCTCAGAGAGTTCTTTGCCATGAGGTGCCATGTTGAATATCCAGTGTCCAGTGTGAGCGAATTGTACCCAAAACACCAAATTTAACAGCCCTGCTCCCCATTCACACCTGGAAGCTGGAACTCTAACAAGCCACAACTGCTAGATGAAATCAAATCAAATGTCAAACCAAGTCAAACCACATGGGCTGACTTTGGTCTGAAAATACTGATTTGTGTAGCCTTTCTATAGTTATGTTATTTTTATTTATTTGTGAAGTCAAAGCTGTATGTGTATGTAGTATAACACTGCAGCAGAATGTTGCACTGTTGTGCAGAAATGAATACACAATCAATCTATGTATGTATATATATATATATATATATATATATATATATATATATATATATATATATATATATATATATATCCTCTTAAGAAAGAAAGAGTGGGATTATAAAATATCATATTGAGCAGACTACAAACTAATAAACTTGGCTTGCAAGAAGGTGAATGGGAATGCGGTTGAGCAAGAGAGGAGAGGGAGAAGCTGAAGGGAGGAGATAAGAGATTTTTGGCATAGCACTGCGATACAAAGAGACGTGGAAAACAGAGGTGTTCTCTGGCTGTTTTATAGCCCTTTAAATCAACTGTATCTGCATCTAAAGTCTGTATCTATAAAGAAATGCACTACTTTTTCAAAGTCTTTCCTTTTAAAATCTATTGGCACCCTCAGTGTGGCCCACATGCCAAGATTCGCTTCGCCCAGTACCACATCCTGTGTTTTGGGAGGGTCTAAAGAAACTCCATCAACATGTCAACCAAGAGTCAGAAAGTGACACTGGTTGTTTGGAAACCTTGGGGTTGACTAAATAATATCAAGTAGACTTTCTGATGTGTTCTACTGTATGGCAGTTTTTACAGCAGACACTGTTCCAAAACAAAAACTCATCCAGAAATGTTCATCGGCACAGATGGAAGGGATTGGAAAAATTGCATTGGAACATGAAAAGAAACATTGAGCGTAAACAAGACTCAAAACTCTAATAGCATGAGGAAGAAATACTTAGAGCAGTGATCTCCAATCCTGGGGAGCAACCAAGACCCAAAAGGAAAATTCACAAAGAACATGTGTAAGAACCACCAATAGGAACCAAGACCCAAAATTCCCTAAGAGCATGAGTAAGAACCACCAAGAGGAACCAAGACCCAAAATGAAAATTCCCTAAGAGCATGAGGAAGAACCACTGAGAGGAACCAAGATCCAAAATGAAAATTCCCCAAAAGCATGAGTAAGAACCACTGATTGGAACCAAGACACAAAAGCAAAACTCCCTAAAAGTATGAGTAATAACCACTGAGAGGAACCAGGACACAAATGAAAAAAGCATAAAAAACAAACACTGAGAAGGACCAAGAATCAAAAGGAAAAGCTCCTTAAGACCATGAGGCAGAAACACAGAAAAACCAAGATTCAAAAGGACAAGTGCAATTTAAACACATAAAAAACACAGCGATGGACCAAGGCTCAAAAGAGGACAAAGAGGAAAGACTGAAAAGGAAGAAGTTCTTAAGAGCTTGAGGACAAACCAGAACAGAACAAAGACTCAAAAGGAAACACTTTCTATGAGTATGAGGAAGAAACACTGAGGAAAACCATGGCTCAAAAAAGAAATGTTATTAGAGCATGAGGAAGGACCACTGAGAGGAACCAAGACTCAAAACGCATTTGAACAAGCATGAGAAAGATATGCTAAGAGGAACTAAGGCAGAAAAGGAAAACGCCCCTAAGAGCTTGAGGAAAAAACACCAGGAGAGGAACCATGACTCAAGAAGACTGACTCAAAAAGAGATTTCCTAAAAGCATAAGGAATAAATATTGGGACTCATTAACTAATTATTTCCTAGTTTTTTTCCTTAAATGCATTTTTGAGGAAGGACCTAAGAAAAAGTCTACGTCAGATTCATGATGTGTTCTTAAACTGCTGCACTGTTCCTACCTTTGTGCTTTTGAGAGTGTGTAGAATCTGTTCTTACCTAAGAACAAATCTCAAACAAGAAAACAATGAATGTCAGAATCTTTGTCAAAACTGCATAAGTGGGTTTTAAGAATAAATTTCTTCTTTAGAACCTTTGGTGAATGAGGCCCATTGAGAGGATCCAAGACCCTAAAGAACAGCTCCTTAAGGAAGAACCATCAAGACAAGCACTAGTCTTATCCACGAAGGGCGGGTGTGCCTGCAGGTTTTCAACAAAGCTGGAGCTCACTTGATAAGTTGTTTTACTGACTTACTGATACCAATTGATTTAGCAAGTGGATTCAGGCGTACCTTTGCTTGTTTGGAATGAAAGCCTGCAGCCACACCGGCTCTTTGTGGATAAGATTGGACATCCTTACTCTAAGAAGAACCAAAACTCAAAAGTAAAAAAACTCCCTAAGAGCATGAGGATGAAACACTGAGAGAGAGACCAAGACTCAAAAGGGGAAGTTATCCTTCTCTAGGCTGTGCCAGGTAATTAGATGCTTCATAAAAGCTGCACTTCTTTAAACAGGGTTTAGAAACTTGACTGAACCCCGCAAGCCTGGCAACACGTCCACTGTTTAACGATCTCGGCTGCTTTACGTGCCAGAAAAAAGGCACCCATGCAAGATCGATTTTTTAATTAAGCCGTCTTTCGGAGTCGGGCTTCAAGTTGCTTGTGCTGGTGCGAAACCAATCAGCCCATAATGACGTGAATGAAAGGGTTATGCAGTGTTGGACTGCTGGGTGCACTCAGAACAATGCTGATGATGATTATACATGCAATTAATTTGAGATTAATTAGGAGGTACTGTGTCTGTGTCCGCCCCCCAAATTTAGAATGGCTTTTACTTTGTGGGGCACTGCTTAAAAGAAGCTTTTGATATTAGGCTCAGCAGGAAGAGAGGGTGAGATGATGGTGGGCAGTGTAGTTCAGTATTGTCTTGGCTTGAACATACTGGGAATTTTGCAGTAATGGCTGGTGAATAAAGATGGCTTTACAGTGTTGATACCATTAACGAGTTGATATCAGCAGATAATGCTGGACCAATTGTCAGAAGGATAAGAAAGAATGCTTCAAAAATGCTTAAATGAATAGTAGTTGGAAAAATCACTGAATTGAATATCTGGTCACAAGGCTTTTACAAGTGAAGTGGTTGAAGGGGGGGGCATCCTAACCCACCCAGAGAGAGTGAGGCCAATTGTGCTTTCTTGGACTCCTGGCAGCTATAGCATCGCCAGGGATCGAACTCGCAATCTCCTGATGAAAGGGCCAATGCTTAGACAGTTGTGCCACTCTGGGGCTAAATAAGTGTCAATTTGTGTCAGTCCCAAAACATTTGTGATTTCAGGCACTGACAAGAAGGCCTGGATTGTTATTGATGTACCAGTTCATCCCAAAAGTGTTCATTCCAGTTGAGGTCAGAACTCTGTGCAGACCACTGGAGTCCCTCCACACTTAACTCATCCAACCATGGTTTTGTGAACCGTGCTTTGTACACAGTGCCATAGTTATGCTAGAACAAGAAAGAGCCTTACCAGCACTGTTGCTACAAAGTTAGAGGCATATAATTGTCTAAAATATCTTGGTATGCTGTAGCATTTACATTACCCTACACTGGAGCTATGGGACCATTATCCCTCCTCCACCAATTTTATTTTTTGGTAGGCACTGCTGACCTGTCATCCACCAAACCTAGATTCAACCATCAGACTTCCAGATAGTGAGGCGTGATTCATCACACCAGAGTGTGCATTTCTACTGCTCCAGAGTCCAGTGGCGGCCTGCTTTACACCACTCCAGCTGACACTTGGCATTACGCATACTGATCTTAAGCCACATTCACACCGAAGTAAAATCTGCCTGGAGAAAAAAGACAATTTGCTTGAATGGAAAAGAGCATGAAAATGCAAAAATGTTAATCTAGATTCATTTTAATTCTGCAACTTTTTAATGTTGCTTGTTAAAAAAATGAGCATAACTAACATTAACCATTTACTCAACTAAATTTTCCTTCCAAAACCACATCATATCAGCATCGCCCGTACTTGCCTGACTTTTGCTCCACCCATGCGAAGAAAATAGCGCAGCGACAGTCCTGTGCTCATGGCTTTAGGCTTGTGTGCTTCATCTTGGCTACAGAAACGCATTTCAAGAAGCTTCCTATGCACTTTTCTAGAGCTGATGTTGCTTCCAGAGGCTCTTTTACACACTACTTACATCAGCACTTGGCAGCCCCAAATATTGCTCAAATATTTCTTCTGAATTCAGGTGTATCGAAATTTAGTTTGTCCCCCTTTGCTGCAGTAACAGTGTCTACTCTTCTCAGGCTTTACACTAGATGTTGTAACATTGCTGTGAGGTTTGATTGCATCCTGCCAAAAGAAAATTAGCAAGGTCAAGTATTGATGTTGTATGATTAGTTATGAATTGGAGTCTCAAATGCCACTCCAACTCATCCCAGTGGTAAGGGGTGGAGCTCAATCACTTTGAAGAATGTAGTTCCACAGCTCCACCGTCCAATGCTGGAGCTTTACACCCCTCCAGCCAGCACTTGGCATTGGGTATAATGACTTTGAGCAGCCCATTCTATTAGCAGTGCTTTTCTATGGAGATTATATAAGCTACCTGTGTCTAGTTTAGTAATGAGTGCACCATAAACAAGCCAAATTCACCTTCTGACCTGTAGTGTACATCGGGCCTGAGGATTTTTTGTGAATTCATGATGACTTAAATGGAGTCCTACATCTTACTTAGGATTAATTTGTAACCTGCCTTGTAATCAGCACTGCAGTAATGAGCTTGTATTAGTAAAGTACAGATATACTGAAACACTTCTCTCTCTCTCTCTCTCTCTCTCTCTCTCTCTCTCTCTCTCTCTCTCTCTCTCTCTCTCTTTTTCTCTCTCTCTCTCTCTCTCTCTCTCTCTCCAGGCTCGTATCTGACGCATGAAGCAAGTGGTCTGGATGAGCACGGTGAGGTGCAGGAAGCATTTCTCAATGGGAATGACACAAGTCAGGGCAAGAAGGAGTATCTACTGTAACGGCCTGCAGTGGACGACCACAGAGCGGACACCACAGCCAATCACACACACACACAAACACACACATACACACACACACACACACACACACACACACAAACACACACAGCCCTTTTCCTATCCACCAGATCTGTGCCATATGAGGGCTGAGAGAGAGAGACAGTGAGAGTGAGAGAGAGAGATAGTCTGGAGAGGACACTAAATAACAGGTCACTATTACGGAAAAACATATTTGTCTTGTTTTTATGAAATAAGAAAGTTTAATGTGGTATATAAACATTGTTAAGGTTTTAAAATGTCTTGTTCGCTTGCCAGTCCATACATGTGAACTACGCTGCAAACAGCCTGTTTCGAATTCATCATGGTGTGTCACATCCATGAACACATTTACATATAATCTTCCGTTCAGCCTACAGCAGTTTAGCTGCCCATTCATGTTGAAGTCTCAAAGAGTGTTGTTCCTGCAGACAGTCTGTACCAGAGTTGTTGGAGTGGAAGATATAAACAATTAAATGCTGTGCTGTTCCTGGCTGTCAAGAAGGCGAATGAATCAGTGCAGGTTTCCAAATGATCCACACATTTGAAAGAAGCGACTTAAGTTTATTTTTTCCATGGTCCTTAGGCTGGCTATACGCAGGGAAACTTTTATGCAACTTTTATTTTTTTTTGTGGGTTTCCTACGAAATAATCTCAGTGCAAATTGACAGTTACACAGAGCAGTAATAAAAAAAAGCTGCATGCAATACATTCCATTACTCTACTGGTTAGCCAAATTAGCAGCTTATATTTTTCATATACCATAGAATTTTACTATAAAGTCATCCGTGAGGTCTTATTGGCATATTTGGAGCATCTTTGTTTTATACATCTCTATATCAGTCTTTTATATGTCATTCAAGGGTTATTTGCAATTTATTTAAGTTTTTATCTGTTCAGAATATGCTATTTTAGCATTAGTGTTAGCTGGCTAGTTAAGCCAGCTGTTTACAGAAACATTAGCTTTAAGGATCCAATTTGTTGTCATGACACAGGAAGCTGATAAAATGAAAAGTCAGGGAGGGAGTCTCTTTTTCAATTGACTAATTTTCTGTTGTCCGTTTGTTGTCCACAGATTGGTGAAAGCAGTTGTTCGGAATTATATTGTGTGACATGATCATGTGATGATCATGATCACAAATGTGTAGTTGCCATTTTGGATTGGCTGAAGTTGAGAAATATGTAACTGTTTAGGCTGAGTTTCAAGTGAGTTGCAGGACACTTTGTTATGCAACTCAAATGCAATTTAGTTCCATATTTCAAGCAACTACAGTTTCACCATGTAAAGCCAGCCTTAGGATTACAGTCCTAATTTCCACATCTCACCACAAAACAGGGCGGCCAATAAGAACAGAGATCATTTACATACATAAATCTTAAAGACCCAGCATTAAAAAATGAATTGTGACTGTTTTGGTACAAAATCCCACACACAGTTATAAGTGGACTTCAGAAGAAAATCTGAAAAATATAGAATATGGGCTCTATTACACAATATCCCTATTCCTGTACCTAAGCAGTGAGTAGGAGTCATGAGAGAAAAGAGGCTCTCACTCCTACTAGAATCAAGCCAATCCATAGCAGTGCACACACTATCGAATGTTCCAATGTAAACAAACGAACCACTCTACCAGCTCTTTTAGCTTTTGGACTCCAATCAAAGGCAATCAGAAATAAACCCCTGAGTACATCATCTTACACTCATAAATAATTTTACACCAGCTCCTAGATATTGGCTGGTCAGGAACTGGAGATGCACCAACTTAGAATTTCTAGGCCAATAACAAAAACTGATCAACCACAGATTTATTAGCCTTTTTTATTTAACAAGAATTCCACACTGAGTGGTTTTCCAGATCCAGATTAAAGAGGTCCTATTATGCTAATATTCAGTGTTCGTACTTTTATTTTATTTTTGGTGTTTACTAAATTAGATCTACATGCTTCAGTATTCCAAAAACACATTCTCTTGTTAACAGAAATCTCTGTTACAGTTCCTGTGTCTTTAGGCCCTGCCTCCTGATGAGCCCAGTGTGCTCTGATTGAATGCTAGAAGCTGCTAGAATGGTTGAAAACAGTAGCAGCATCCCTGTCTTGCGGTCTACAGACAGACCCCTCTTTCGTCACAGACTTAGATTTCTTTACAGTGATGGTGATGAGCACCAGGAGTCACCATGTCTACAACACAAATATAGTCATTTTGTTTACTATCAAAACAACCAGTGAATATACAGGTGTCACAAGTTTTTGTATGTAATATTAATAATTGTAATAATGGTGAAAAAGTCTCTGGGGGATACTTTGCTACTCAGTCATGTCTAGCATGTGCCCTCCACCATAAATGGTTTTGAACCAAAAACCTTCTTAGGCATGGGGCAGCATATTCATAACCATCTCATGTAATAACTTTTTATTTTTTTTTATTTTTCCCCAATTGTTTCCCCAATTTAGTCATCTCCAATTCCACCCACTAGTTAGGACTCCCCCAATCACACAATACCACCAGTGTTAGGAGGGCGAAGGTTAGCACAGGCTTCCTCCAAGACATGGGAAGTGACACATCCTTTTGAACTGCCACTCACACAATGTTATTGGACAGCCATAAATGCTTGGAGGAAAATGCCAACCGCCAGTTCTGTTACAGCTAACAGATGTTTGCACTGACCAGTATCGTGCTGAGTGACTGGGAGGGAGGTGGGCCATCCTACCCACCCAGAGAGAGCGAGGCCAATTGTGGTCTCTTGCACTCCTGACCATGAATGGCTGAACTCCTGATGGAATGGGTGATCTCCTGATGATAGGGCCAACTCTTAGACGGTTGTGCCATTCTGGGGTCCCACCTCATGTAATAACTTTCTTTGAGGGAGCTTTTGGAGAAATTCTGGCCTGGTTCCTTTTACCACCCTATGTGAACAATTCTGACTCGATCATTTTAAGTCTTTGACATCAAACAACTTTCAGTGATTTTACATGTTAAGCATTTAAACATGCAGACATTGAGAAGAAACAGTAGATTTTAGTGGAATAACTTTCTGTGAGGGAGCTTGTAGGCTGTTTTCAGACTGCAGACAAACCAGATTTGTTTCTCAAATCAGATCTTTTGAGATGACTGTCTGTGATGACATTTGCAAGTGATCAGATCAGATTTGTGAGTCCAGACATCACCAACCTATTTGTATGGGTTGCTATGGTAACAACGTAGACGTCGGCAACCACATATTGGCTGGTGACGTGGATTTCAAACGTGGATTCAGGAGAGATGGGGTGCATCATCTCGCCCTCCAAACTCCAAATTCTCTGGCATAATCTTGAATCTTTGGTGCTCTTCCTGAATCCCAGCACTTCTGCCACTCTGGATTTGACATTGTTGTTGTTTGTTATGTTCCGAGTGACGCAAAAGACATGTTGGAATCCAATCTGATTAAACTCAGACTGAGACACTTCTGTTGAAATCCAAAGGCAATGGCATTTCAAACCACCTCCAAATGTGGTTTGGATCTGATGCTGTGCATGTGGTTTTTTGCTGTCCACGCTATGAAATCAATCATGGTACAATACCAAAAATTAGATTTAGACTGGCACTTTGAACATTGCCTTGTAGACAGTAAACCCTTCAGACATTTGTTTCCCATCACAATCACTGAGAACTACTCTGGCTTGGCTGGACGATTACATCTGAACCATTTAGAGATTTAGAAAAATCGGTGGGATTCTTCTTAATTCCATCTCCAGGAAGCAAGCACTGTAGATGCTAGCTGCCTAGTGTGTATAAACTGGTGGGATGATGACTTTTCAAATGATAAATTAAATTAATAGTGTTCAGAGCTGCACCTCACCTCAACATCGTCCATTCTTCAAAGATAACTTTTGTTTTTTCTTCTTAAACTGGGAAAAAAATGTGCCAGCTCAATGGTCATAACTCCAATATTGGACCAATAATCGCATTTTCTGATGTATCGTGCAACCCACACCCTCAACTTGGTCTTATAACCTCTCCGTATCTCTCTGTCTTATTTGTTTATTAATAATAAAGGCGTTAGATGTGTCCTCTTTGAGAAGTGGGAGGTTACAGTGATTACAGCCAGGTGTTATTGGAGCCCTCTTGACCGGGAAATGACGAGAATCAGGAAAGTGATGGAAAGAAAGTCGAGAAGGAATATTTTTTGAATGCCACATGCACACAAACACCTACATACTCACACATACTCAACAAACACAAACGAAACATATCTCTAAAGTCATTATTTGTACAAAAAAGTCAAAGTAAATTAAACGAACCTTTTAAGAAGTGAACAAAAAAAAGTACTTTTGAGCGCATTACCAAGCGATGCTATTATACTAACACAGAATATTAGCCTAGAGATACAAAACCGAACAAATTACTGTTGAGTGATCTTTAAAAAAAAAGAGAAAATGTGAAAAAAAAAAAAAGATTTCTTTAAAAGACACCTTGTTTTTTGTTTTGTTTTTTTAATTAATTATGGTTTGGACTATTATGATTGTTGTTATTATTATTGCTGTTATTATAATTGTAAATTGTACACTTTTTTCTTTTTCGTTCCTCTCTAGAAAAACCCAGTCGTTCTGCTTCTTCTCCTCTCTTTTATCCTCTTCTCCCTTTCTTGCTCTTTCTATCATTGTGCCAGTTTGTCTCCAGTCTCTTCCTCTTTGTCTTTCACCCATGTGTTTTTTTTTTCCTTCCTCTTTCTTTTTTCTTTTTATAGTCTTCACGTCGCTGTTGATATAGCTAACTGTGTTTCTTTATAGGAGAAAGACACCGAGCACGACAAAATAAAAACATACTTCGAAGAACCTCCTGTCAGAGGCTTGTCTTGCGTGCTTTGCAGAAACTCATTGCAACATGTCAATAAAGGAGAGAGTGAGAGGGATTGAGTGAGAGATGGAGAGACTGATGCATTTACAGGTGGCTGTAAAGGACAAGGAGACATTTAAATCTGACAAAGAGAGCGATAAAATGAATGAAGATGAAAGAATGAATATAGAAAAGCCGAGGTGGTGAATCATAACGATGATGGGGGGAAAGTGGGAGAGAGAGAGCGAGGGAGGGCGAGCGAGATAGCGCAGCTGTGGAAAACTACACCATTAGGCCTCCATTATTTCCCCGCAATCAATGCGGCATTCTGTCAGAAGACGCTCAGCGGAGGGTTTATTGCCAGCAGGCTTTTGGATTTAAAAGCCAGCGGAGGTCGCCACGGCGCTGATCGATGTGTTTGTCCTCTGTCGATGCGAGGCAGCAGCAGAAGCGCCCCGTCATAAAGAGTGATCGTCGAGCAGCAATCAAAGCGCCTCTCCGCGCATGCGCCACAAATTAACATATGGCCACATCGCTTTTAAAGCGCAGCCATAAACGACGAGGCCGCAATTAAACATTCAAGGCTGCTGTGTATGTAGGTGGAGGAGGAGGAGGAGGAGGAGAGGAGGGAGTCAACTGGAGATGATTCATTTAAACTTCTGCGAAGTCGCATGTAAGCGTGCTGTTGTATGCGAAACTGTTGATGTGAAAAGAAGAAGCAAACCTTTGCAGAAGTTAGTACACAGTAACCTCTTTTTTTGGACCCCTTTTGGGGTGAGAATGTGGCCTGTGCAAAGGTTTTGGCACCCAAGTCTCAGTTTTTTTTTAAGCCACAGTTTTTTTTTCTAATGGAACTAAGGTAACAAAAAAGTTTTGAACTACAAACGAGGAGGCCATTCAGGTGGATTTTCCGACTTGGTCGTGAATACAGCGAATAAGCCATGTTAATAGTGCATCGATATAGTATTGTAAATTCAACTGTGAAAAAGTTCGATAAACGATAAGCTTTCTCGGTTGGAATTGTGCGCTGGAAGGCTGTACAAACTTCCCCACCCTTCCCCCTTTGATGTGGGAAAACTTCACAGTTCTGGCCACAAACGCAGCCTAGGGTTGCTTTCAGACAGTCCTTATAAGTTTGGCTATGAAACGAGACCCAAATTCCCAAATCTGGCTGTTATCATGTGACAAATACAAAGCCAAAGCTTGATTGGACTATTTTTGTACTTTCATTCACACACTAAAGCACATGGAAAAGCACATGGAAAATGCAGACTGTGGTTGAACGTGTTTGGGAAAATGTGGGTGACAGTCTATTCTTAGGCAAGAACTGAAGAACCATTTAAGTTCAAATTGTAAACTGCCTTAGTTTTACC
The DNA here is from genome assembly GCF_015220715.1 of Pygocentrus nattereri. NCBI lineage: Eukaryota > Metazoa > Chordata > Actinopteri > Characiformes > Serrasalmidae > Pygocentrus > Pygocentrus nattereri. The sequence continues at coordinate 43,391,768 of NC_051213.1, read as the reverse complement.
CCATTCATTGTAAAGTGCCTGGTTTTTGCCCATGTTCTGCAAGCCGTTCCTCCCCTGCTTCATGTCGTGGTCCACTGTGGTCCACTGGAATCACCTTTTTCTCTCCCTAGTATTATTGCCTGAATCATTTGTTCAATTTGCTGGCCATCTTACGCAGCAAGAATGATGAATATTTTCAGTTGTAAGTATATTGAGCATTCTTGAAAACATTCTTCATCATACAAGATAATCTGTGCTAATTACCACCAACCTATAATTTCACTCTGTATTTTGAAAGCTTGTTGCCAAATAGGGAATAAAATCTGAATAAAATCGTGTATGTATTCCCTTTTTTAGTTATACCTCTGTCTGCGCACAATGCCCACATATATTTGCAGATTAAGATGCAGACTAGCATTAAAGACTTTCAAGACTTTTCATTTAACTGTAATTCTGTCGTTCAGAGATTCACCTAAAAGCTAGCATTGTGTACACTGTAGTATGAGCAAATCACTGGAAATAATACTAATAATCACAATTATAATAATAATAATTTTATTTATATAGCACTTTTCATGCTGGTGGCAGCTCAAAGTGCTTTACAGACAGGTGATAAAACAGTTATAGAAGAGATCATTAGAATCAGAAGAAAATGAAAAAGATTAACATTAACAAGATAAAGTGATACTTATTAGTCCCACACCAGGGAAATTTCACCTCTGCATTTAACCCATCCGTGAAGTGAAACACCACATACACACTAGGGGGCAGTGAGCACATTTGCCCGGCGCGATGGGCAGCCCTATCCACAGCACCCGGGGAGCAGTTGGCGATTAGGTGTCTTGCTCAAGGACACCTCAGTCATGGACTGTCGGCTCTGGGGATCAAACCGGCAAACTTACGGTTACAGCGCTTGTTCCCTAACCTCCAGCCCATGACTGCCCCAACAGATAAACACCATAAGATATTTGGTTTTAATTAAATGCTAGTTTAAAGCGATACGTTTTTAGGTGCTTAAAAGTGAGCACTGACCTTGACTGTCTAATAAAAGATGGAATTGAGTTCCACAGTTTAGAAGCAGAATAACTGAAAGAGCCCTCTACATGCTTTCTGTATTTTACAGAGGGTTTCTGTAGAAGGCCACTGTCTGCAGATCTCAGATTATGTGCAGGAACATAAACAGACAGACACTCTGTGATGTAAGCAGGTGCTTTAGGGTTGTTTTGAGCTTTAAAGACTAGTAGCAGAACCTTGAAATCTATCCTGAAGGCAGCCAGTGCCGTTCCTTCAGAACGGGAGTGATGTGATCTCTCTTTTTTGTTTCTGTTAGGATGAGAGCTGCTGCGTTTTGTACGAGGTGTAAGAGATGTAGTGTTTTCTTAGGAAGTAAGAGGAGTATTACAGTAGTCAAGTCCACTTGTAACAAATGCATGAACAAGTTTCTCTGCATCAGTCTGAGATAGAAAAGGCCAAACTTTAGCAACGTTTCTCATTTGTTTAAAAAGCTACTTTAGTGACTTTAGTGTTTACATGCTGGGTACAACAGAGCTCAGAGTCTAAGATCACACCCAGGTTTCATATTTCAGGTTTGGTGTATGAAGCTAAACAACCAAGTTTCTCAAACATCTTTTTTCTCTGAGTAAGACACCATGAAAGACACTATGCTCTAAATGAAATAACAGCACACTTGCAAACAAACATCTAAGCATATGGTTCCACAATTATTGGCACCCGTAACAATTCCTAGAAAATAAATGTAATTGAAGCATTTCTACTATAGTTTATAAAGTTGATCAGAGTATTTAGGAAAATTAGTAATTAATTAGTTAATTAGTAATTCATTACTTTCTGTTTCCCTGGGGTATAAATATGACTATATTTATGTATCTATATATTATATTTATATATATATTATATATCTATTTATATATCTATAATATATCTATACACAGAGGCTTATTTCTCTTATACACTCTTCAACATGGGAAATACACCATTTAAGTAAGGCAGATGTGTATCGACCTTCATAAGTCAGGCAGTGGCTACAAGAAAATAGCCACTCACCTACACCTGCCCGTATCTACAGTCAGAGAAATCATCAAGAAGTTTAAAACAACAAGTTTATCTTGTCATCAGGCACCATGAGGAGGATGGTAAGAGAAGTTAAAAGTTCTCTAAAGCTCACTGTTAGAGAATTGCATCAAACTGTAGCATCTTGGGGTCACAAAGTCTCCATAACAACCATCAGGCGCTATCTACATGCCAACAAGCTGTTTAGGAGGCATGCACGGAAAAAGCCTTTTCTCACTTACAAGCATAAATGTAAACATCTGGAGTTCACTAAGTGGTACTGGGACTTCAACTGGGACCGTGTGCTTTGGTCAGATGAGAACAAGATAGAGCTTTTTGGCAAAAAACATTCTAAGTGGGTCTGGCGTAACACAAAAGATGAGTTTGCGGAAAAGCACCTCGTGCCCACTGTAAAGTATGGGGGAGGATTGGTGATGCTGTGGGCCTGTTTCTCTTGCAAAAGCCCCGGGAACCTTGTTAGGGTGCATGACATCATGAACTCTTTGAAGTACCATGACATTTTAAATCAAAATCTGGTGGCCTCTGCCTGAAAGCTGAAGATGGGTTGTCACTGGGTCTTTCAGCAAGATAATGACCCTAAACATGTGGCCAAATCTAAATCAAGCTTCCATGGCCAGCTCAGTCCCCAGACCTCAACCCAGTTGAAAACCTATGGGGTGAGCTGAAGAGGAGAGTGCGTAGGAGAGGACCCAGGACAATCTTAGAGAGATTGTGCAAAGAGGAATGGTTGAAGATCCTTCTGTCTGTGTTCTCCCATCTTGTGAAATGTTATAGGAGAAGATTAAGCGTCTTATATGCAAGGTGTGGTACAATCTTAGGTGCATGCAGACAAGCCTGTGGCATGAGTAAGTTCTGGCAGGGGCTTAGTAGAGTAGTTCAGGATGGAACACCATGGCTGGAATATTGCAGTACTAAAGTGACAATGTGCAACAGTATACTACACCATACCTTGCTATACAATACTATACTGTAATATAATATATACTGGTCTATATATAGTAAACGATATGCAATAGTTAACGGGCATGTCTTGTGTGGTTGGGATGCAGTTAGTGAGAAGGTGCTCAGAGCTGCCTGCTCAGTGGAGTCGTGGTACAGTATGTAGGAATTAAGTCTGGTTAAGGAGGATTATTGCTCTGGGGAAGAAGCCATTCCTTAGTCTGGCAGTACAGGTGTTGATGCACCTGTAACAACGTCCAGAGGGCAGTAAAGTAAAGAGCTGGTTGCAGGAGGTGTGTTGGGTCACTGCAGATGGTGGTGGTTCTACCAAGGCAGCGAGAAATGTTTATCTCTTGAAGAGATGGTAGCTGGACTCCGATGACTCACTGAGCTCTGCTGATGACCTGCTGCAGGGCAGGTCTCTTGAGATTTACTTTCCTGATACGTGTACACCCAGGAACCGTATCACCCTTGAGGAAGGGTGGAGCATGTCCACTCCTGCCTGTCCTGAAGTCGAGGATGAGCTCCTTGGTCTTGCTGGTGTTAAGCACTTTATTAGAAACAGGTCCCTTGTATTTCCACTCACTGACCACTTTAGTATAAACCCTGATCTTATACTCCCACTAACCGGCTACAACATTAGAAACACATGCCTTTACTTACACTCACTGGCCACTTTATTAGTAACAGATACCTTGTACTTCCACTGACTGATTACTTTATTAGAAACCCAGAGCTTGTATTTCCACTTATTGGCCACTTTATTAGAAACACCAGCCTTGTACTTTGACTAACTGGCTATTTTATTAGAAACACCAACCTATTATTTCCATTAACTGGCCACTTTGTTAGAAACACCCGCCTAGTGTTTCCGTTCACTGGCCACTTTGTTAGAAACACCCGCCTAGTGTTTCCGTTCACTGGCCACTTTGTTAGAAACACCCGCCTAGTATTTCTAATCACTGGCCACTTTATTAGAAATACCTCTCTTTACTTACAATCACTGGCCACTTTAGTAGAAACCCAGAGCTTGTATTTCCACACATTGGCCCTTTATTGGAAACACCATATACCTTATACTTCCATTAACTGGACAATTTATCAGAAACACTTACTGTGTAGTTCCACTGATTGGCCTCTTTACCGGAAATACTAACCTTGTACTTTTGCTAACTGGCCACTTTATGACAAACTAATGTTTTTACCTCCATTCATTGGTCACTTCATTAGAAACTTCAACCTCATATTTCCACTCACTGGCCAATTAATTACAAGTTCACAGCAGCTTCCTGTTGAGTTTTACATTGACCACACTCCCTCTCGCTAATGACATATGAAGCTCTTAAAGGCCTACTGATCTGTTGAAGTGTAGTAGCTCATCCAGTCCACTTCACTCAGCTGAGACAGGCTTACGGCAAACTCTTAGCATCACTCATCTGATAATTTCCTTATGTAGCTCCTAAACTCTGGAATTGCATTCAAGGGCCTAAATGGAATGCAAATTTCAGATTGAAAACACACAGCGCCCTCCACAACTATTGGCACCCCTCGTTAAGATGCGTTCTTAGGCTTCTAATATTTTTTTTTTAAATAATATAAGACAACAGTGCAAAAAAAAAGAGATAAACCCAACCTTTAATTCAATGCATTTATTCAGTGGGGAAAAAAATTCCACATGAAGAACTAATTCTTTTACAGGAAATCATCTGTGCCACAATTATTGGCACCGCTGATGTTAATACTTTGTACAACCCTCCTTTGCATATTTGTTTCTTCTTCTGTAATTACACAGCATATCTCTATTTTATTTTATCTTACGCTATTTAATGTTTAACATCTTCTTTTTATTTAGGTCACTTTTAGACACATGCACATAAAATCTTGTAATTGTACAATGACAACAAAGGTTTTCATATTTCTTTTTCTAATAAAGTGGCCAGTGACTGGAGGCATGAGGTTGGACTTTCTATTGAGCTTCCCAGTGAAAAGATATTAAAGTATGTAATAAAGTAGCCAGTGAGTGGAAGTAAAGGTAGGTGTTTCTAATAAAATGGCCAGTCAGTGGAAGTATGAGATCAGGGTTTATAATAACATGGCCAGTTAATGGAAATACAAGGTAGATGTTTCTAATGAAGTGGCCTTTGAATGAAAGTTAAGGTCAATGTTTGTAATACGATGTACACAAGATGCTTCTAATAAAGTGTCCAGTAAGTGGAAGTACCAGGTTGGTGTTTCTAATAAAGTGGCCAGTAAGAGGAAGTACAAGACTAGTGTTTCTAATAAAGTAGCCAGTGAAGAGGAAGTAGAAGGTAGGAGTGTGTAATAAAGTGGATGGTGAGAGCATACTCTGTTAAACGAACACCTACAGTGTTTACATAAGCCCAGCTGGATGCAAATGAAGTCTGTAGGTGTTGAATCAACTCCGGAGATTGTGCTGTGTTGAGATAATCAAAGCGTTCCGGGCTCCCTGAAGTAGCTTAACTCCTAGGACATAAATGTTCTTATCAGTTTTGAGTTCACCCTGGGCCTGATATGTCGAAAGCTGCCGTGAAAGTCACCTGAGTACCTTGTGTACTTCAGAGTGACCTCGCTCATGCAGGGAGACATGGCTGAGAGTAAATGCTCGGGATTGATTGAAGCAGAGCCAGCGCAAGCAACAGGGAACCGTTCATGTAGCCAGGAAACAAAAAGGCTTTCAAGCCTGGAGAACAATCGAATGGGCTCTCCATCTGAGAGAGCGGTTTTGCTTGTTTTTCCTCCCTGTGTCACCCAGCCTTCGCTCAATAATGCACTGCAGCAAGGGACACACATAGTGTGCACTTCTCTGTGACAGAGAGTTTGAAACAGAAGCGAACAGTTGAAGCGAGAGATGAAGTAATAGTCCAAAGGGACCACCTGTCACAGAGCAGCACCATATAAAAATATGAAAAGCCCGGGACGAAAGGGCGCTCTTGCCAGAGATTTCATGCTTAAATAGTGAAACAGAGATCGGGCAGGCTAAATGAGAGGGAATGGAGCGAAGACCGTCAAACAATTTAAATATCAGACAGCTTCAGAGCTGGCTCCAACAGACAAAAAGAGGAAGAGGAATCCAATTAGCGTGAGCTATGCATTTTATTCAGACACAGATATACACATTTAATCAAAGCACAATGAAAATGTGCATCACTGTAAGCTTAATTATGTTTCAATACAATATTAAGGCTCCTGCTTGATGTTTTTATTACTGTTGGTTTAATTAAACATACCCCAGATCAGTCTTCATCGCCACGCTACGCATGCAGCCTGTTAATCCTGCTGTAGCATGGGATTAGGAAGGGGCCGATACAGATATTGGAGGTGGCTGTCAGGAGAATATTAATTTGGGAGTTTCAGTGAGCTGACAGGAAATCATAATTACTCTGAATAGATGGAACATCATTCTCATGTGGCAAGTGCTGCAAGCTGCAATATGAAATCAGCAAGTCTTGCACTGAGCAGCATAGCAAGTAAGTTTATAGAAAAAACTACACAAAGGATTCAGCAAGAAAATCAATGGAAGTACAAGGTTGGCGTTTCTAATAAAGTGGCCAGTTAGTGGAAGTACAAGGTTGGTGTTTCTAATTAAGTGGCCAGTGAGCTGGTGTTTCATTTCAGTATTTAGTGTGTCCACTCTTCACCTCTATTACAGCTTCCATTGCCTTCAGAGACTTTCGGATATCTGGAGGGATATTTTTCCACACTTCCAAAGTTTAGCCTGTAGGGTTGCTTGTACATTTTCTGCTTCTCAGGATCTGTAATCCTGAACACATTCAATAATATCTGTCAACTCTAGGTGGTCAGTGTGTTGTTCTGAGAATACCAACTGGTCTTTGAATATGATTGGTGGCATATCTGATCTTGTATAGCTGGTAGGAGAACATATGTACAGGACATATACAACCCCATTTCCAAAAAAGATCAGACACTGTGAAACATGTACATAAAAACAAAATGTGATGTGCAAATCATTTAACCCCATATTTCATTGAAAGTTGGGAGGGGGCAACAAAAAGCTATTAAAGTAGTGTAATGCAAAAAAAAATACCTGGTGCTTAATTGGCAACAGGACA